>NW_013527693.1:1094499-1181784 GCF_000836215.1 Papilio polytes | reverse complement strand
TATAAGGTATGCATTTACTGAAAAAAAGCACATTCAAACAAAAAAAAGAGACATTTCAAACATCAGATAAAGTTGTCTATGGAGCAACTGGATACAGCCCAATGTGCGCCGTTACTTTTCTTCTATGACTTGTACTTCATACTTGTCAACACTTCTTAATTTGTAGTAGTGAACGGACATGATGAACTTTTTTTGGATCGCTATCTAGATTACTTTTATTGCATAGCGTAACCATAAACTTGACGAGAAAAAAGTAACTAAATAAATCTTACTTAAAACAATTTTATGAATAAACAAATATAGCCAATACTTAACTAATCACTAACTTCCTAACAATTCCTTTCGAATACTTCCTACAAAATTTACCTCTTAATTAAACTGTTTTCTTATTGGATTCATCTTCAATCAATTTTGCGCAATAAGCGATATTCATTTGTTCAAAATTAATGTTTCAATTATCTTTTCATCTTACAGGATAGCCTTTGATCGGTTTACGTTTTTGGTACGTTTTTTATTCCATTGACTTTAAAAATGCAAATTATTTTTGTTTCCAAATTTTTGGCAATCATCAAAACGGACTTTTTATTTAATGACCTTAATAGTTCAATGATAAAACTGAAAAAAAAAATGGATTATTATTGGTTTTAGATAATATGTTTGCGAATAAATACATCTTTACGTTATCACTTTATATAACATGAAGATAATATAAGGCGCTTTTATTTATTCATGCCTATTTAGGATTACAAACGCACAATTAAAATTCAAGTAATAATTAAGGGCCGGATGTGATGGATGGTTTCTTGAATAATAAAACAGCAAAGTACTTACAGGATACAAAATCTATTTATCTATTAAAGGTGCTGCTTAATAAATATATAATGTTTTGATATATAAAATTAGTTATATCTACTGGCAATCAAATCATCATCAACTTGCCCTTATCCCTTATGGGGTGTTGGCACAATATGTGCTGCTCCATACATTTCTATCAGCTGTCATATCTGAATCCACTCCTTTTTTAAGCATATACTCTTTCACACAATCCATCCATACTTTCTTCGGTCTTCCTCTTCCTTTGTAACCATCCACATTCATTCTTAACACTTTCTGGTGTTCCCATCGTCTCTTCAATCAAATCACCGTTGACAATTTTAACGTTAACAGATAACGTGTTAGAATCAATATTTTAAAATAAAAGAACGTATCTTTAAAAAGAAAAAAAACATAATCAAACACAATGCAAGGAGCTTCCCTGATTTAATCATTTACTTCTACACTTGTACTCAACGCACTGGAACTAAGTTCCTGCAAATTAATTTATCTTGTTGGAAAACAAAGCGGTTTGTTAAACACAAGTCTCCAGCGATCCGAGTCCCTCCGCATTTAGTGGAGCTCAAATTTAATTTGCACCGACGAAAATTGATACGAAACACGAAGCGAGAATACGAGATTTTAAAACTGAGAATTCAACTGAATTATTAATTTTACTGTCATTTGATTAAACTATACTAATACTAAATGGGCGCCCATTGGTAAAAATTATTTACAACGAGCTGTTGTCCGCGACTTCGTCCGCGTGGTATTAGAAAACATACGAACTATATAAATTACAAAAAACTACGTATCCCTCGGGAACCGGACATGTCTCGGGATGAAGCTTATCCCATGTGTACTCCAGACTTTGTTTTATATCTGTGCCAAATTTCATTCAGATAAGTTGAACTGTTGCAAAATGATTATGTAAACATTAAAAAACTAAATTAATGAATCCCACGGGAACCGTATCTATTCCCGGGATAAAAAGTGTGTGTTCTTCCAGACTATGCTCTAAACCTGCGCCAAATTTCATGGAGATCCGCTCAGCCGTTTAGGCTACAAACGCTAACAAACATCCATCCATCCATCCATCCATCTATCCATCCATCCATCTAAACTTTCGCATATATAATATTAGTAAGATTAGTAAGAAGTAAGATTAAATATTGTTTTACTTAAAAAACTTGTATCCATTTTTCTCTATGATAATTTTAATGTCCTCTACGGACCGTCAGTTCGGACATTTTTACTAAGGAATCGAACTGTTTTGTGAAAACTGTTCACACTGTAACAGTTCGAATCTTCAGTTAAAACTGTCAGTTCGAAGTGAGCGTATGTAGCGGGCTTAACTGTATCATGTTTTCACGTTCATCCGTTCGCGCGATTTCCCATAAGTAGTACAAAGTTTTCGTTTCATAAAATAAACAAGCAAAGTAAACCTCGGTAAGACTCTTCCAATATGCAACTGCATTTTGAAATATCCCGAACGAAGATCCGAACTCCCTTGAGAAATCACTTACAGTAATCTTGAAAGCGTCTTCAAACATTGATGTTTACTTCAAGTAATAAAAGCTACTCGGAAACATTGAATCAAAATAAGAGGATAAAATCACTTGTTGTATTATACACTTTTATTTTGTTTTTCTCTATATTTTTATTTTGTAAACGTGTTATCAATAATTACAATTCAATTTTTTAAACGAATTAAAAACAGCTCAACTCACGTTTTTTATAAGATAATATCTCATGAAAGTTTAAATAGTTTGTTTCAATTTTTTGGTAGAAAATTCTTGTAAAATGTGGAAACGGTGAAAAATATAAAACAGTCACATCACGTTGCAATACTATCGATTGTCATAAAAATAGAAGTCAAACGACGTGTCGTTCGAATACGAACTACAGGAATATTTCAAGCTTGTCCTCCATATATCTTAGATTGAAAAGATATAAGAAACCATGTAGTAAACGTTTTGAAATATAACTTGAGGAAAGTCTTGTCCAAAGACATCTTGTTAAAGTTCTCGTTATTCTATTTCTGTTATCTTCTTCTTTAATGAGAGAAATGAAAATGTCTTGTCCAAGAAGCAATCCTAGTAATGCAATAAAGAGAAGAGAGACTTGAAAATAGAATAATAAAAAAACAAAAGAGGTTTCTATATCTCGTATTCTCTCAAAAACTTCTGCCACACGTTAAGGCGTTGCGCTCGTTTGTTACCTTTTATGAATAAAGGTAATGTGCCAATGAAACACGTGCCATAACACATTGTGGTGTAAAGCACACGAGTGCATTAGCGGTTAGCCGGCGGATGTTTACATCCCGAGCAATTTCCTTTAGTGGCCATACCAACTTCCGGTGATAGCGGTCACTAGTTAACTATGTCTTAACAACACATACAAAGTTAACCAAGTCTAGAATTTCACTATCTAAGTTAGGATAAAATTTTTTGATCATCCCTTAAATTTTATGTAAAGTAAAATAATTTGTTTTCGTCAAAACATAACAAAGATTATTTTGTGAGGATCATGTGTCTTTAAACAGTATTCATTTCATTAATTAAGTTATATTGAAGATTAAGACTAAAAAATTGCCCCGATCAACTTTATTTTACAATTAAAGCCTTGTATTATTTATCTGTAAAGATTCAGTTTTTGGTCGAAATTCGATATAAAATAGCCAAAACTATTTCCAGAAACTATTTTGTTATGAGTTAACTATTCTTAATAACCTTAACTCTGTGCAATTACTATTACTATTTCCCAATTATAAGTTTAATTTTGAAAGGGAATGTGGTTGATGTGATTTTGTTGTCAGCAGTAATGGATAGTGGCAAAAGGCCATCAAAGTTTAACGTAACACTATTAACGGCACGACTGGCTTCTGAAACTAATTTGTTTAGCAGAAGTTCCGTAAGTATATTGTGAGGAAACTAATACGTAACTCACATATTCTTAATGTCTACAACATTTAATATTACTAGAAACATCAATAAATCTTAAGAATATGTGAATTCACTTAGTATTACAGTTGGTTTCGACTCCGTTGATATTTGTGTGTCATGTTTAATTCTCTTTGACAAAAGAGAAACAATATTCACTAATACGCAATAGGAACACAGATTTCTATGGAAAGTCAATGAAGAGATTAAGAATTCAATTAAAATACTAAGCTGCATTATAGAGCCGCAAGTGGAATTGTTGGGCTGCCGAAAAATCTTAATCAAAATAAAGCTATCTATTATTAGTACCAAGTCTCGTCGCCGCCGCCAACCGCGACCGTCAGCGCCATGACGACGAAAGTCAAATGGGCACAAATAGTTGTCTTAGAGCCTGTCCAATTATAGAGGTCAATAATTCTCTAGAGAAGTGTTATTTTAGTAGTGTGTTATTAGAAAATATTCTGGCAATACCAAAATGACGGAACTGACAGTCATGTTATAATTTGGTATTTTGACAGGTATTTTGGTCACAACATGTAAATTATTTTTGCATTTAAAATTATCGTGTTAATAAATAAATTATTTAGTGATATTAAATATGTTTCGGTGAAAGAAAATTGCTGTTAATTTAAACATTTCGGCTAAAAACAAAATGATTTTTATACGTATTTCATGATATTATCTTTTAAATTAAAACATCGTAAATTGTATAAAGTATGTGTTGCATATTTACATACATAGCGTGGACTTTTGATTTCATTCAGAGGTAAGATTCAAGGAACAAGAGCTGCGATCCTTTTTCATGGCTCTCCTTCTAGAGTGTTTTTCAATTTACTTGCTTAATTTTAATGTCTATTGGATATTGTATGCTGGTTTAATCGCTCATAGTGATAAAGTCGTCCTTGCTCAAGTTATAGTTACAGTTTTAAGTTCATTTGAATTTCGCAAAACCATTTTTTGCTTATATTTAGTATTTACTTAGTTATTACAAATATTTCTGTGTATCTCTTATAGTTTGTTACTCCTTTACGCTTTTATTTTTTTTATACAATATTTTTTATTTTTGCAGAATATGGAGTTTTCTAATGTCATGCTGTATTGGTGGAGCTGTTTGTTTATTATTTTTTATAGCAGTTGCATCTGGGATAGCGTTTGGCTATCACTACTCTATGTCTGAATATATAAAATACAATGGTAATTATATATGTACTAGCTTTCGCCCGCGACTCCGTCCGCATGGAATAAAAAAATGATTTTGTATCAAATACTCTATGTGTTCTTCCAGACTATCCCCTACATCTATGCCAAATTTCATCCAGATCCGGTCAGCAGTTTAGGCTACAAACTCTAACAAACATCCATCCATCCGTTGATGTAAACATTTGCAGTTGTAATATTAGTAAGATTAAAAAGTAGTAATAAATATTGCCTACTTTTTTACTAACTGAATACTTTAGTAATATACTATAAGGAAGACATGACACATATTCTGCATATAAAAACTTATCTTATATCCCCTTGTAGAGAATTTAAACTAACACCTTCAATTTGCTTTATAGGTATCTTTTCTTACATAGATTTTATTCTTCGTTTGTTAGATGATTCCTTCGTTTACAGATTCACAGTTGACCATTAGTTTAACGCGAGATATGAACAATCCTGTAGACGCGGATACTTGGTGGTATGAAGATCCCAAGATGTTTCTAAGTAAGTTACACAACTCTTTGGTGATTGTGATATATTAGGTATAGCCATGTTATGCTTTAAAAATATAGTCTTCTTTACCTCTTATGTTTTCTTCCAATTTGCACAGTATAACCTTACCAATAACACCGTTTTTCCATGTATCCACGCTCGCCACTACCAATATGGCCGTCGTGTCGCCGAGCCAATGCAACACCCTTATTTTGTCCTCTGACTACTGTCCGATTATTAAAGTAACAAGTAGAATTCAGACATTTTAAAACCATGATATAAATATTTAAATAATGTGTTGGATCACAATTACAAAGTTAATATTGTTATTTTAAATAAATGCAAAATGGTATTAATTTATAGCATAGACTAAATAACCTTCAAGAATACAGAATACATCAAAATAGTTAAAAAGCTACACATGAATACAAATCTTATTAAATTAGCTTGTTATGTTTTCTAAAAGTAAGTATTTTAGTATTTCTACTCGTAATACCAATGATAGAAATCTGTATAGAGCTATATGCAATATGCGCATTTGACTGGGTAAAAGATCAATATTGTTTTCCATTTCAAACAGTATCATCTTAGATATTAAAATTTCAGGACATCATGGACGTAAAAAATTTATTGCACCAACTACCGAAGAGGACTTCGACGTGGTTTTAACGGAAGACCTTACAGCAACAGAACAAACGACATCAGAACACACAATATCACAACGAAAGACAACTGAAACGGTTATACCAAAAAATCTTATTTTCGCCGTCACACCAACAAAAGTTCCATTAAATGATGTAAGGCTTTTGAAAGATTACTTTTATTAAATTTTAGAATCATTCGTTGTTCCTCAAATTTTAGGAACTGTAACAAAAAAAACTTCCCTTTATAAACGCCTCTTACAATCTAATAAATAACAATTTCAAATGGAGTTTGGATATTATTATTTAAAACGCTTTAACATATTAAAATCTAATTTCAGTATTCCGTTTATCTTTGATAGTTACTTAGTATGCGAAGCTAAATCATTTATTTTATAATATTAATTTGAATGTATAATAACAGGTTATAAAAAAGTTCCCACAAGGCTCCGTCAATGAGATGAAAGCAGCAATGGATCGTGTGTACTACGTAAATAAAGCGCGGAAACTTACGAGAACTGCCAAGAAGCGTACATCAGTGACTTATGCGGTAAATTAGTTTTGTTAGTGAATTTATATTCTGATTACTATACCGTTATATGATAATCTAACTTTACGACAGTCCGTTATAGATGCGTATTGCTTGCAGGGTTTTAAAATTACGAGCTACCGTAATGTTTAGTTAGTACTACACATTCCTTGATGACCGAACTCTCAAAAGTTTTTCTCTTTTTATTACGTATTTATAATTACAGCGGGTATCATCAAAAAGGAAAACAGTCAAGCCTTTCGAATATATCTCCGATTACGATGACATGTTAATGAAAGCAAGAACATTTACACCCATCGCTCTATTTTCTGAATACGACGAAACAGAGATAGAAAACTGGCGTAGAGTTGCACAGAGTATGCTATACGATTATCCTGAAGTACACGAAACTGATACAAGACCTAAAGAGGAAGCGTATCCTATATATGATAGTGGAGCTGTAAGAAAGGATTACACTGGTTCTAGGAAACATTTTAAATCTGCATACTATTTTATTGATCCATCCTATATGACGAGAGCAATAACAACAAATAATGATGACGATAAAGGGATTACCAAATCAACAAAACGTTTGAAGTATATATTTAAGTCTACACCTATTAAACATGAGTACACTGCAGAAATAATTGAACACGGAGGGCGTGTTATTGAAAAGGCTGAAGGAGATAATGAAACAAAAGTATACTTAGGTAAAGTACTGTCAGGTTATGGTAGATAGGCAATAAATTAAGTGAGATAAAAATGGATTAATCTTACATGAATGATTTAAATATCCTAAAGAGGTGTTAAACGATTATTTTTATCTTTATAAAAAGTGTAAAGATATAAATTTTAATTAGCAAGAGCTAGCGGATCGGATGAAACAATTCTCAAATTATTTTTTGGGCTATGTAAATTCTTGTAACTAATTACAAGTGTTAAATGGATAATCAAAGCATACAAACTCGATTACTGGAGTATTAGTATGTGATTTTTTAGGTTTGGGTATCGCACCTCGTTTTCTAAATAAGTCTTAGAGTATAATTTTAAACATCTTGTTACCAGTAAAGAATAAAATTATTTGGAACAAAATTAATGTAACGTGAATTTAGTAATAGTGAATGTGACGTCATTTGTGACGTTCTCGTGCGATATTGTAACGTGAAACGTAACGTTTATTGTAAATATAAGTAAATATTGAAATATTGTAAAATAAAAAATATATTAATATACTTTTTAATTCCTCATAAAACGTCTTTTTTATATTTTTTAACACCTACAAGAACTTCATCGTTTCCATGCATGCAAGGATGAGAACCCTTTTTTCTGACTAAATAAATAATAAAAACTTTTACAGAAAAAGTATAATTTGTTGTAATAATTTACTCTTACTTTCAGTGGTCTAATTAAAGGGAACCTTCCGATCCTCTGTCAGAAGTATACGTTCATTAAAAATTCTAAACTCATTAGAGAACAGTTTCGGCGTCGTGTTTTACGATATTTTGTAACGAGAGAATTTATACAAAATATTTATTATTTTTCACACTCTAAATTTTAGTCGTTTTTATACCAAAAATAATGAAGACTTACTTAAATTATACAAAGCAATGTAATAAATATAAAGGATAATTAGATTGTTTTTAAATTCATTGACGAATGATTGATTACTCGATATTTTATAAGTAAGTAAAATTGAGTCAAGAGCTTTAATATTGAATGAATCAGCATTTCTCTTTAAGATAAAGCACGTTAATTGAAAATCTGATGGAAAGATAAAGGAGCGGATCTGTTTCAACAAATTATTAATTTTAACCTTATTTAGGTTACCTTTAGAAAATCTTTATGAAATGAAAACACGTTTCAATTGATCTAGTAAAAAAGCAAAGGCCTTGGAAGAAATCAATAAGTCTAGGAGTGGAATATTTGTGGCTTGTGTAGCCTTGAGTTCCCACTCACGAAACATCTGTACAAAAGGTTATTTTTCTCTTCGAAAAAAACAGATGTGTCTATAAGAAACAAATACGTGACATGTAATAGATCAAAATAACAAATAGTCAATAACTAGTAATGACAAATACAAGACAAGCAATATTAATACATTGGGCAAATACGCTTAAATCAAACAACATGGTAACCTTGTAGATTCTTCGTAGCAATTCATCTTTACCGTATCAAAAGTCATGTAAAATAATCTTACTAATTGTAAATGTGAAAGTTTAGATGGATGAATGGATGTTAGACTTTGTAGCCTAAACGGCTGAATAGATGTCGATGAAATTCGGCATAGTTGTAGAGGATAGTCTCGAAGAACATAGGCTACTTACTTAGTTACTTTTGTTTTTTTTTAATTCCACGCGGACGGAGTCGCGGGCGAAAGCTGGTTACCTAATAAAACTTTCCGTACCTTTTAAAAGCAATAGGTGTATTTAATAATCTACACCTCTACGCCGTAGCAATCTCTACGAAACCGGTCAAACGTTACGAAACCAATCCGCACAAAGCTACGAAAACATAAACATTTTTCTCACGTACAAACTTTTATGATTCGACGTAATTGACTTCGCTTGTGTTGAAATTTTGATTGTATTGTCCTTTCATTGCTGAACAATAAAACGTAGTCAACATAAAAATATCAAACTACTACGTTTATTGAAATTAGTTTATATTTATCTTAAATGTTAAAATACAATAAAACAAAATAGAAATATAAAACAATCGTCAACATAAAATACATAATACGGTCTAGAAAAAAAGAAAAAAATATTTTTCCCAAGTTTTAGGCAAATAGTCGTCAAAATGATTGTTAAATATTTGTAACCAAGAATAAATCTAACGGTTGCGTGTTACAAGTTTGCTTTCATACTTATAAGATACAGTGGGGAAGTTACCAGGGGTGTGTCGCTTGGGGTATTTTAATAAAGTCAAAAGGGGAACAATGTCGTTGTCTGGTTTGCATATCGATAGATCACGCGATTGGTATTCTCATCACGTAGTTGCGAGCGAGGCGACGTTACGTAATCGATTTCATTGGAAATATTCGATCGCTCTCTTCCTTCTGTTACACCCTAAATATATTCATAAGTTTTTGCTTCCCTTTCCTTTATCGCACCTGTTTAAAGTAGTGGTAAAGTTCTGTTGAAAATACACCATCCAAAAATTGACTAACAGGAATATTACATTACTGATTTTTTTCATTTAATTAACAAATAAACTTAACTAAATGTTTTATAGCTATTAAATCGAAACCATTGAAATGTTATTTCACGGTGTTTCCAATGACGTGATGCTTAGCTAAGCGAAACTCATTTGACGCGACACTGTGTAATGAGAGACAGCTCAGCAAGCAATTATACTCCGATAACAATTTACAAACTGTCAACTAACGCAACTGGTTAACATTATAATAAGCAATAACTATTCGATATATCTGTCCTCTTTCCCACGTCCGCGTTATATCTTACATCTCTTTCATGTAACGAAATGTGACGGATTGTTAGAATTCAAACAGCAAATACACAAGTTTTTTGACCATAATGCACGTATAGGCGCATTCTAAAAAAAAACCAAACAGTATAACGTAAATCTGAGATCAAATATAATAAAAAAAGTTCACTTTCTTCATATTTAAAGTGTACTTACGAATAGCGTGTCGATAAATTGGTGAACTTCCGCCATGTATATTTTATCACAGCAATTGGTTCCATGTCAATGTCAAATTACTACTGTATAAGTTCAGTCGATATCGGCGGGGCAAGGTCAAGCTCTTTACTATTCCTTCACGATTCTTATTATGATTGTCAGTTTTTTATAATTTTAATATTTCTCTCGTTCTTTTTAATTCGATCATATTTCAACACCTCACATATAATATGAATTTCTTCTTTATTTTCTTTAAATATTCCCTCACTTGTTGCTGATATAGTAAATTCATAATGTTCTTGTGTTATATTTTTTGGTTTTGTATGTTTCATTGTGGTCTTTGGGTTTGGGGCCTGGTGATCCTTTACACAAAGCGCCACCCTAGTTTGGACACCCGTCTCCTGCCCTAGGAGAAAATTAATAAGGCTGTTTGATTTCTATTTGTGCAGCACCTTATCATGTAAAAATTTATACATACAAAAGTCATACAAAGTTTAACGATGACCTTACGAATACGTTCTTCCAAATTTTCGTGCTAGGGCTCTTCCACATATACCGTATATGTTAGTCTTACTGCTTCAATCTGAATCCTTAATGGTTTCTTAGTGTAGATCTTACTAAATTAAAGGTCCAATTTTGTGGTAATTAAAATAACAATCATTTTAAGCTTTTACTTACTTTATTACATACTTTTAGTCTAAATCTAAAGCAATATCCTTATTGATTCAACTTAACGATTTCACGGACAATTAATTTAGTTAAAACATTTCCAATTTGGGAGAGTACTAGAAACAAGCAAAGCTTTAAAGTACCCTAATAAATGTGAACGAAATTACGTATTAGGGAAATAACTCATTTTATTTTACGAAGGCGGTCACTGTAAAGTTTTATTGTTACTGTAACCATAAATTTAAACTCATCATCATCATCATCATCATCACCAGCTCACTATATGTCCCCACCGAGGGGCTCGGAGCCTACCCTAATGTTAGGGTGACTAGGCCATAGTCAACCACGCTGGCCAAGTGCGGGTTGGTTGACTTCACACATATCTTTGAATTTCTTCGCGGATATGTGAAGGTTGCATCACGATGTTTTCCTTCACCGTAAGAACGTCAGGTAAATTATGTACATATGAAAATTCGAAAAATCGAAAATCACATTGGTACATGGCGGCGGGATTCGAACCCAAGACCTGTAGATTACAAGTCAAGTGCTTAAACCACTGAGCCACCGACGCTCCGATTTTTTCTTTAATTAATCTTTTTCTCTCCGAAATTTAAACTCAACACATCTTAATCAGTTTAATAACAAAAAAGGAACGAAAAGTAGTCCTCTATTGTCTGAAAGAATCCTGGTTAATTATCTTTGTGTTATAAAGACTATTAAAAACATGATTATTGTTTTCAAAGCAGTCCTGATTATTTCTATACTAATAACTTTATATTTGATTGATAGTTTTCTTTTCGAGATAAATAATTCTTCTAACTCTAAATGTATTTGTGGTCCTTTTATAAACAATGCGATTCCAATCAGACTATCAAACTGAAATAAAGAACAAAATGTATTTTTATTTATCTCAGCATCAAATTCAAATACATTCTCAACACATTTATGTGTGAATTCTGTCAGTGTTGTACAGTTGGAGCTACGTTATTCCACCCTCGAGACGTAGATGCTCTCAGTTGTTCTACTTTCACCAAGACTTGTTTTAAATTGCATAACTCTTAGAGTAGTGTCATGTCTACATTTGACTACTAAAATGACTACGCATATTCGCATTAATGTAAGTTAACACTACCAACTGTTTTCGCCAGTAAAAACTACTGTTGATATTATAACGTAAACGCATTTTCATACTTGTAAAATTTATTGTAGAAAATATGGTTGAACTTATGAGTTTAGGTTAAATGATGATTGGACATAAAGGTATGAACACACAAGGAATGTTCATTTTGATTTATTTTTCATGTTCGTATGTCATTTAGTAATACAATTAGCTACACGTGTCCCGTCAACGTGTCCCAGTTGTGTAGCTTATATTATTATATTCCCAAAAGGCAGATAGGCATAGTTAGGGATAGATATGTTTGTTAAACATGAATTTTTTGACCTATAAAATAATTTGACTACTAGTCAGCCGATACGGAATAAAAATAAGAGTGTACATAGATTTTCATAGGTATGTAAGCCATTCATATAATCGTGGACTACCCACGGAGGTAATTCAATCGGACTTATTGAATCTTCTAAATTTACAACTATACTATTATAATAAAGCGTAAACATACACTTCTTTGTTGCCTAAGATGTCAGCAATTACAGCATATTTTCGAATAACTCTTTTTTAATAAAGAGCCCTACACTTACGTCACGCTTTAGGCTATATATTTTCACGCCGTTAAAGTTCATCATCATCATCATCATCATCACCAGTCCACATATCCCCACCGAGGGGCTCCGAGCCTACCCTAAGTAAGGGTGACTAGGCCATAGTCAACCACGCTGGCCAAGTGCGGGTTGGTTGATTTCACACATATCTTTGAATTTCTTCGTCGATATGTGCAGGTTGCATCACGATGTTTTCCTTCACCGTAAGAGCGTCGGGTAAATTATGTACATATGAAAATTCGAAAAATCGAAAATCACATTGGTACATGGCGGGATTCGAACCCAAGACCTGTAGATTACAAGTCAAGTGTTTAAACCACTGAGCCACCGACGCTCTCTTAAAGTTAGGGGTAAATATTTTGGATTAAAACCCTAAAGTGGAAAAGAGACCATAAGTTGTTGCCAACATCAAGGAAGCAAGGTTGCCATGATTTGATATCATGTCATGTCATTTTGACATTTGCAATTGATAATTTGACAAATGTGAACAATAAAATGATTTTTTTATAATTTTATGTGGATGAAGTCGCATGGGAACAGCTAGTCTAATTATATATGAAAAGGTAGGATTGTTTATGGAATATAATAATACCATTACTTCATGTTGGATTTAGAAATATCGACCCATGACATGCTTTTAATATTCAATGGCGAAAGCGTGTAAAAGAAATTATAGTCATCGATATTCGCAATACAATTCTACATTTTCAATATTTCATCGTTAATTTATAGAATCTAATCTATTCGTATTTTTAAATCAATTACCAGTCACGTCCCATTGCTTACGTGACTAATGAAAAAGCTTTCAAAAATACGATATGAATAAAATTTTAAATACACTGCTTGTCAAAAGACTTATTAATTTTGCTTATTTTTAAGTACTTAGTTTAATAGCTTTTGTATCAAAGGAATAAATGAATATTTAAAATTTAGGAAAGAAATAAAGTAAAGACTATAATTTCAGATCTTTTATTTAATTCTTATTAAACTTTACATTAAATTAACACGTAATTTATAAACAACAGCTCTTTGACTAGATTAACAGTTCCATTATAATTAATACTCTATCATGAAAAATACTTTTAAGCGTACAATTTCACTTTTAAAAGATACAGTTTACGTTACAGTAAATAAAACCTTTCAAACTATCAAGGAACTTTAGATAAAATATCATAACAACATTTATTTTTACAAATAACTTTTTATATAGAATATCGTGGCTATTAGACATTTATTATTATCAACATTGAATTATTAAATCTTTGATTTTTCATATCTTCATTATTTTTAACAAAGCAATACGATATAACAATTATTATTTTCAAAAATTACCAAATTATTGGAATAGTTATATAGCTTTCTCAATTACACGAAATAACTACAAACGATTTCCGCTTTGGAATGTCACAAATCAAATTTACTAACTTAATCTAAACTATATACTACACTGTTGTGAACCTGACAAACTAGAAGAGACATCGGGAACTATTCACGAATTACAGTATACAATGCAATACAATAATACAGGACAGCTATGGAATTTTTTCATAATTACATTCTCATTTAAGATGTTGTAATTTTTTTTTTTCGGAGTCCTTTAATTTTGTAGTTTTCATTAGTCAATAGATATACCAAAACTGGCCAGTATTCGTATAACACTATAACAAAAGTGCTGTCTATTAGTAAAAATCCATTCAATTGTTTTATCATTACAAAAGTAAACAACAAGAAAATATCTTTGGTGACTAAACAACTACGACCGCCAAATGCCGTTGCCGTAACATTTCGAGGCCTGAGTTTTATGCGACAATGAACCCTTCGTTATAAATAGGTAAACAATTAACTCGCACATTTATAATTACAATCTACAAGCTATTTTTTAAGCCCAGCACAAGTAAAGGATTCCACAAACTGGACGGCGGCGACGGTGTAAAAGCGTTTAAATATTTACACGAACCTTACTTTCATGTAAATTACATATGTTGACTAGTTCGGTGCATTACATTCCAACAATCTATAATAACTATTTGCGTTTATTATTCATATTATTCGTTACACAAACACTCACAGAAAATAATTTAACAAAAAATATATTCAATAATCTCATCAAATCGTTCTTAAATCTATGGAATATTTCAGATAGTTTTAGGAGCACACCCTAGAGTAATACTTCAGTAGGTAAAGCTAACGATATGGAGGAACCCTGTAAGGTAAATCATTACGCCTACGATAGTAGAAAATAGAGGATACGTTAACGGTTTGGTCAGTTTGGTCGGGAATGTCGAGAGATGTCGACGAAAAAGCCTTTAAAAATAATATCAGTTGAAACAATAAATATAATTTGACATCGAACCGTACGCGCATTATTGTCTTTGTACGCATAATTTTCAAAAGCACGACTTAACTTTAAATATACCCGTTTTATAAAACCTCATGTTTGACATGAGCACGTTGAGGCCAAGAGAGCAGGAATTGTTCGTCGGCCGCATTGTCGAGTTGCATGTTTTCCGAGAGCGCCCTGGAACACGACATGGTGCCCAGCAGGGCGCCGCTGGAGCGCGACTGCTGGCGACACAGCGGACGACGAGAGGGCGATTCGCTCTCATCAGACATAGCTCGAGTGACGGTGATACGAGGAGATTGACGACGACGCCGATCTCTGCTAATACCTTCTTCGAGACCCAGAGCCCGACCTAAAACAACGTGAGGAGGCGCACGGATCAAAGGTATGGCCGACGATCTCGGCCGTGGATATTCTTCTTCCTGAGAATCTTGCAACATATTACACGATGCGGCTCGCTGCGCTGGTCTTTCCGATCCTCGAGACCCCATCGCCGCAGCATCGGAGAGCCGCCTTGTAGTCGGTGGACGGATGCACCCCGAGCCCGCCGATAATGACGGTCTTCTAGATCCACAGGCGCTGGGTGTCCGAGCCTGAATCTCTTGAGTTACTTCACTTTTTGTCATCCTTTTTCTCCTATAATTTCGAAGTGAGTCTCTTAGTGCTCTACTACGGATACCATATAAGATGCCATTGACGGGAGGAGCAGCCGCTAGAAGTGCCGCTGACAAAGCAGCTAGCGATTGTGGTGGTATGGCAACTGCCGGCCATATTAAAATACAATAATAGGGAAAGTAGAGTAATGCCAGAGATCCGAGAGGTTGTAGTACCGCAGACAACGCACGACGTCGAGGTGGTGGTGGAGGAGAGAATGGGTTACGTTGATGGGTGACTGTCACTTGCGCCGATAGTGTCACTTCGTAAATAGCAGCTGCGATCCTGTGTCGATGATAACGGGCTATACGTAGTATTTTTAAACTACAAACCAGAACAAGTGTGGTGGGTAATAACAGAGTTAGAAAAGAATAGATTATACAGAATCCCAGGGCCGTAGGTCCCGCGCCGCAGTCCGGTGTGCATATTCCGAGGCCCATGTTGTACGTAAGTGGTGGTTGTGCTGCTGCTAGCGGTGCCAAGAGGGCTGCAGTTGCCATCCATCCTCCGATGAGACATATCAAAGCCTAGAACAAAAGCGAAGATTAGAAAATCAACTAGACTGAAGAATTAACACAGACCGTGTAACTAGTGGACGGAATAGAGTATTTTCCGTAGCTCACCTTCCTCGCAGAGACAATGGCGGCGTAGTGCAGTGGCGCGGCGATGGCGGCGGCCCGGTCGGCGTGTAGACCACACACAGTCCACAGCTGCAATGGGTGCAGCGCGTGTAGTAAGGCGCCGCACGCGCATGCACCGCCGCCCCAACACAGCGCCGCGCCACTTGCTAGCGCGCCCACCGCGCCCAGGTGTACGAGCAGCACAGACGATGCCGACGCCGGCTAACAAATTAAATATTACATTGGTTACATTTGGTTGCTTAGCTTTCAGTAACATGAGAATATTGATTACAATAATAATCTACGCCGCCGTAAGATAAGGAGTAGTTATTGTCCGTTTAATTCCAGCGCCAAAATTTACATCTAAATGCATATAAGAATAGTTTCGCTTCAGTGAAAACACATTATTCGGTACTCTCGTAGCAGAGTTGTAGCGAACAATTCTACCTTTGTCCATTGTTAGTTTATTCAGCGTTGTATATACACTCTCGCTTTGTATGGTGCCGAGTTCATTTCAAACGGAAATTACGTTATTTACGATTCTTGTAGGTAATAAAATTTATGAGTGTAATTATTTAACTGTGTAAACAGAAACAGTAATAATCAATTCTGATCAACAACCGTAGTGTTCATAGGTAAATTGCACAAGCATTATATACGCCGACACAAAAAGTTGTGCACAACACAAAATTGAGGTTATTCTATATTTGTTGAATTCTAACTTGTTAAAGTTACTTGTTACTTAAACGAGAATAATTTAAAATTATTCCCTGTCCAAGTGTCGCAATATTTAAAGATAATTTGCGACCTTTCTGTGTAGATTGAACGTAAAATTTATAATTAAAATATTAGGGTGTCATTTACAACTTAATAACATTAAATATGTAGCTCGCACGTTGAAATGGAAATATTTAGTTTAATTAAACTTGCTTAACTTTACTCTATCAAAGTTTGTTTCCAGTTATCTTTTTCACGAAAGGAAAATTAAAGTATTTAGTAAATGAAATCAGTGAACTGTTATCATTATGGTGATTCGAAAGAGTATTTTTTATGTCATATCTAAGTATAACGTTATCTTTGAAATATTGTTTGTCATGTCTTTTAAGATACGTTTCCAAAATTTGGTTTCTAAATTTCTTTAAACCAACTATACTAAAATATTTTTAAAAACTATTATACTACTATTACTACTATTCTTAAAAACATGAAGTCATACAAATGGTAACTTTTAAATGGGCGGAAAATTAATTTTCCGTTTCGCAGATTACAGAAGAGTTCATCGAGTAATTCTACTACGTTAAGAGGAAAAGTTTTTTAATCAGTTGCATTTACAGCTAGCAATGGCTTCCCTTACATAAGTTGGTATTTTATTTCGTAAAAAACAATGTACATTTTTTTAATAACTAATTAAATTTAATTAACCATAGTTTCTAATAAAAACATTAGACAATCGATTATAACAAAAGACAATCACTAAGAATATCTCGGTGTAAATTCTTAATTAATCATACTAATATTATAAATGCGTTGTAATGTAAAGTTTAGATGGATGGATGGATGGATAGATAGATGGATGTTTATTAGAGTTTGTAGGCTAAACGGCTGAACGGATTTCGATGTAATTTGGTACAAATGTAGAGGATTGTCTGGAAGAACACATATGCTACTCACTTTTATATTTTTTAATTTCACGCGGACGGAGTCGCAGGTGAAAGCTAGTATTACATATTTTTTGGCTTGTAATGATTAAGTGCATTAATAAAGAAGAATTACTTGTATGAGTATCTTTTACTAACCTGTTTAGTAATAACTATGACGAACAATATGTAAGCGTTTAACAACAATCCAACAGCGGAGATGACGGTGACGGCCACGCTCAACGCCAGCGATATTGCTTCCTCGCCACGTGCTTCCGTCCCGTTCATCTCCATAGTAGTTCCGATCTGTCTGTCCTTGTTCAACGTCACAGGTTTAACCGTTCCAGTTCGAGGTGTTGCATTCCATTGTGCTCGAGTTCGTCATCTCACCGCTGCCGCTGCACACCATAGCATCTTCAAAAATTATAACCTGCAAATAAAAATGGACCATTAACATTCTACATAGAAATAAAGCTCTCTATCAGAAACATGAAAAAGACTTCTTGGAGTGTATCCTAAAGTAATCATAGTTGTACAGGGAACAACATAGGGAATTAGATACAAGGGAAAATACAAGAATGAGATGAGAAAGGGAACCATTTAAATACAAAGAATCAAAATATAAAATCTTATTCAGTCATTTAAATTACAACTAGCTTTCGTCCGCAACTCCGTTTACGTGGATTTAAAAAAAAAGTGAGTAACCTATGTGTTCTTCCTCAAATTTCATCGAGATCCTTTCAGCCGTTTAGGTTACAAACTCTAACAAACATCCATTCATCTAAACTTTCGCATTTATAATATTAGTATGATAAATAACAAAACGGGAGTCATTATTAAAATAACTGATTTTAATATAAAATAAGGTAATTCTATCTTCAATATTTTCATCTTCAACTTTATCCTTAAAAAGAAATAAAAAGCCTGAAACGTGGCTGTAAAACTAAATTATTGGCGTTACCAAACGCTCCCCTTAATGTCCTTTTATGTTTTTTATCTCTATCAAGTCGTTTGTCGAAGCCGTAAAATTTTTTCAACATAAACTTGAGTTGACACCGTAAAGAAATTATATATGAACTGTGCCAAATGGAAATCTCTCGGTTCTCAATTTTAAAGCTCGATTTCTGTGAAATCTATAATTTCTGGTAAAATAATTCATGTCTACTAAACGATATATGAGTGCTCATAACGACGATCCTTTCCTCAATTGAGATGTACTACGACCCTGACAAATACGGATCACGGAAGAGACAACAATTATTATTGTGACAGAACTATGACAGAAATGAGATAACATACAAAATTATAACTTAAATCATACTCTCACGAAATTGTCTCGTTTAACGAAAGAACTATTCCTTTAAATTAATAAAACTATGAAGGACACAGTTGTAAGTCCTAAGAAACTAATCCGACTGATTGCAAATAGAGTTGTGCTTTGAATAAACGAATAAGCCAATCAGAGATATCCCAGACGTGGCACATAAACAACTAAAGATCGTATATCTGTAAGAACATCAATAGCGTTAATGCAGCTCTTTGTTACGTCCGAAGAGATATTAATTAGCGGGCGAAGGCAATGATTGGTTAGCTTACCGCTACTCTACTTGATTAAATACCTGATTTACATTAATGCTAAAAGGCAATAGGTTAGTGCTAGTCTGAAAAAGAAGGTGCGTGGAAACTCCTATATAAAATCACAAAATAATTACTTGCAAGTACATGTTTGTTTTATGTATTATATTTTACTGAACTAGTATGTTATTGTATTATCTGTGGTCTAAACAAAGTTGGAAAATTTAATTTCGTAAGAAGTTAGTTGCTGGCTGCTCTTCCGCTTTGAACTTAAATTTATTAGAGTTTAGTTTTGTTGGGACAGTTGTTGCGGCCACACTTCAGGAAGTTGGCTTTAAGCCATTTATGTTTTTTATTGTAAATTAAAATTCACCAAAAGAATTGGGTCGAAGGGAACCAATTGCATTATTAGGGCTAAATTGTAATTCCAGGAAGTATTACAATGTAGGATGTCAACGTCCCTGAATTACTTACGTACTTAAATGTTGCTTTGTTATTTCAAACTAGTACATTTTAGTCATATTTTTTAGGAGAAACAACTAATAAATACGCATTAATAGAGCGTATTCAAATCGTGGTTATTTTATATTCGTCGCATGTACGAGTTGTAGAAAGTATCGTGCTCAAGCAAATTGCCTGAATTACATGTTTATGAGCACCCTTACAAAAATAACTCGTATAATTCTAGCTCATATTTATACTGTATGATATGAATATTAAGAGAAAACTGGTTAATACAACCTACTGCTAAAAATAACATTTTGAGTAATCCTTTACTAGTAAACATTTTTTAAATACTAAACTAGTACATACTCGCGGCATCATTCGCGTCAAAATAAAAAATATTATACAATATAGCTATAGCCCATGTTACTCACAGATAAACTACCTTTCTTACCGTAAAAGAATTTTTAAAATCGGCCCAGTAATTTTTACGGGAATCGAATACATACAAAACTAAAAAAAATACGAATCTTTCCTCTTTATAATATTAAGAATAGATTTCAGGTATATTGTTTGAAGTAAAATGTAGTTATTATATTCATATATAGGTTTTTTATGATGTTCCTAATATCTTTTTAGAACAAAGCAACTACAACAAAATATGTCAGAGAAAGAAATTCCTAGTATACATATATAAAAGTCGTTAATCTATTGTAATGTCATAATCCCAAGGTTAGTGGTAACATAACACATTATTATTAGGTCAAGAAATCTTTATAGTTGGTATTTATCAACATTGAGTAAAAGCAAACTGCGCTATTATTACCATTACATCATTAAATTTTATATACACTGTCATACTCATTTTTAGATTTAATCGATCCAATTAAATCTTTACTATTATGAACTAGCTGTTGCTCGCGACTTCGTGCGTGTCGTACGTGGCATTAAAAATATTACAAAATATAGCCTATGCTACTCAGATAAGGAAGCACTTTTAATGGTGAAATCGGCCCAGTAGTTTTTGAGTTATACCCGAAATACAATAAAATTCCTCTTTATAATATTAATATAAATCGGTTTGTATGTAATGAACAAACTGGGAAAAAGTGTTGCTAACCTCTTAGTCGTAGCTCGTAGCGTAGCTTCGTACTCGACTCTACTAAATAAATCTATACACTATCAAATGCAAAATAATATAGTAACATTTGAAATATCCGGTAATCTTCATCTATCCATCTGATTTAAAGTTCTGCATGGGCACTTTAGTGTGACCATTTCGCCCTTTGCTAATAAAACATTTTATTGCGATAAAATTATGACATACCACATAGTACGTTTATTGTGGGAAGTTTAATGTTTTTGTAATAACATTTGTGCTCACGGAATACTCCTGGCGGCGTAAACTCATATTTTACATTAACATAAAATTCGAGTTTTGTAAGCATTGCTACCAGCCTAAATAATGTTGACCTACTTTGAGTGTCACAATTGTGATGTAGTGTGCGTAGCCATGAAGTGACATTTTTGGGCATTTCAGCTCCATGTCATAAAATTTAGAAGGATAAAAGCATCCGGTGCTGTTATTATACGGATGAAACTCTCAACTGATTGTCCTTTTTACGCAACTTTCTTTTCAAATAATAAATGTACATTATTCTGTGTTCTCCCATCGTGGTTCGTTAAAATTACGAGAGTCTTTGTATCGTTTACGATATTCGTATTTTCATTTTTACTATGGGTTACTGCCAGTGCAGTAAGTATTTATAGCAATCTACGTTAATGGCAAGCTTATGAGTTATTAATTACTTTGTTTTAAATCTTCTAGGATCATTATTTTAGGGCCGTTAAGTTTTAGGAGTAATAAAATGTAAATGAAATGAAATACTTTTCGAAACATTCAAGTTATACTGGTTGAAAAAATAAACATTTTTTCCCAAATTTAATTGGAGTACTTTTCTGACTGTCTTTAAAACATACTATTTTTAAACACGCACTTCTTGCAAATTATATAAAATAATAAATAAATAAAATATAATAAAAAACACGTATAAGTGAACATTTGCCCCTTTCTATTTGATTTCATGTTGTACATGTATTAGAAACAATTTGAATAAAATGCGTCTCATTTCATTGCAAATTCCAATAACCGAGTTTGTAGACATTTGTTCGCAGACAGTTGGCTATATTGAATTCCATAGCAGAGACATTGAGACCTAGTAACACGACATGAAAGTACTATTGCGAAGTAGCTAAAATTAAAACACCTTCCTTATTTTATTATGAAAAGGGTGATGCAAAACATTTTAGTAAATAACCGTCAACTTTTACTTTGACCTTTTAAACAAGACTAAGTTTTAGGCTTTAATGACTATAAAACGACAATTATAAGTTACATTTAAACAACAATATAGACCGTTTAATGTGTTTTGAATAGTTTTATCGACGAAATGGCTCTCGGCGGGAGTTAATTAATAAACTGAAGGTTAAGGTGAAACCGAAAGCTCTGCGGTCTGCGGTAGAGGCCTGTAGTCAAGCCACGTTTTTAACTAATTCATGGAATAGTTAAACAGGCTTCCTGAACAGCTGTAGGGCTACGAATATTAAATAAGGAAAGTAAAATTATTGTTCGTTTTCATAATAGTTTAAAATAGTTTGAATCCGACTTCTTCAATCGAAAATGCATTGTTATATTTGAAGTCCATATTTATGTTAATATTAGTAGCTTAAGGACATGGCCGAAAGTATTCAGAGTAGTTATTATTATACGTTAAACTAGGTGTTATCCGTGACTTCGTCCACGCAATATTAAGATAAAAAAGTAGCCTACAATATACCCTTCTATATCAGCTACCCTTCAGTGAAAGTTCGGTCAAAATCGGCCCAGCCGTTTTCATGATTACTCAGTACAAACGCTGCTTGCGGACACAGACGATTTTTTTTTAAATGCGACAATGCATGACTTGCACCACAAACACATCTAATATTTGGAATTTTTCTTTTGGATTACCACCTACAATTTACAATTATTTATTACAATTTACAATTACAAAATTATTATAGTCAATCGTCTTCTATTTCCCAAAGTTATAGTTAGAAACTAGAAAGAATGTATTAGGTAAATATTGTCATAAATTAACTAAATATTTACTCAAAGTACAATTCCAGAAGTATTGGAAATACTAAAAATTTCACCGAACGATTCGTAATTCGCTCTTAATCGTGATTCTGACTCGACGATGTCTCAGTAAGAATTAGCTATTTTACAAGCTATTACGATCGGCATTTTGCGGCCATTTCATTTAATAGACATCGGCTATTAGATCAGACTTTAGAGGTCAATCGATCGTGATACTTAAACGTTTTCATATAATATAAGGGTACATTTTCACGGATACAATATGCTGCTATTTTGATAGAGTTGAGCAGACGTTTGATTTTATAGCTATAGGTTCAACAACTCCATAACTATCGCGTATTATTCGCGACTCTTATATTTCTATTGTATCACAAAACTTTGAGTAGATTTCCTTTTGAGATACAAATTACCATTTATCTCAGGCTCGATTCAAATAAATGTAAGCGACATCCAGTCAAGGACATCTTTAAGTGTGTTAAAAAAAATATCATTCTTTTTAAATTATCCGTAAAACTGAAAGAAACTCATTCGATTTTTATTCGAACAGTTATTTCCGACTGTCTATAAATCAAATCGATTTTAACTAATGCGGGTCCCAAAGCGGCTGTGGCCTACATTTGTTAAACAAACGAGCCGCTCAGTTTCACAATTTAGTCAAATACTAGAGCATTCGGCAGCATCAGTTTTCGTCCCTATATAAATAACACTGACATAACGGGGACATGACCTTTGCTAGTCTCAATAGAATTCTGGAAGAGTAAAATTTTTAAACACCACTAGCCAATTAACTTACCAGCTTAGGGAGTCTGTTACTCAAATTTAATGATTACTTCATCTACCCCTTAGAATTTTATCCGACTTCTGCATTACATGAAAAATTTAAAAATATATATTCAAATAGTTAAAGTACTTATTGGCTTACATAAAATGTTTACGTTATTACTAGAAACGTTATAATTTATAAATAAACATTTCTTGTTACAGATACCGGATGCGGTCAAATTAATTACAGATTAACGCGTTCATAAAACACGGATTTAATTCTACTTGACTGCAAATTTCGCACTAAAGAAGCCGGCATGAAATGCTAAAATATATTTATTTTATAAACTTAACAAGATAGAGTTTCAGTAACAATATCACAATTTCACAGCAACATCAAAAGTAATTTGCCGCGTAGATTCGCAACAGGCAGCCGGAATAAATTATTGAATTACTGAAACAACTTTCCGTCTCCGTAATGCAGACGCAATTTAATTATGTCTCTGAGTACACCACTTTGTTTACTTAAGCGTAAGCTTTCCCTGTAATCATATCAATCGATATATTCAAATAATATTACGTTATACATACTATAGTACTCAATTATGTACGAAATTTTGCCCAAGCATATTTGTTTATTTTTCAATGTAGGCCTATGTCTATTTATTATAAAGTAGGTAGAATGGTAATTAACGATTTTACAGCCAATAACTAAAACAAGTAATAAATACAAGTCAAGTAAATCGGTCTTCATAAATCGAAATATTAAAAAAAAATGTTATTAATATAAGAACAATAGAAAAACAGAAAGCTAAACAGCACAGAAAAATACAAAACAGCAATAAATGAACTTAATTTCGTTTATTTGACGTTCATTACAGTTAGTTTGTTATTAAAAATGAAGTTTCTATTACCTGCCTTACGGAATAAAGTGTGGAATTAAAAATAAAAGAAAGGTCAAAATTTTGATAGGTATTTAGTCTGATTTAAAAAAAATGTACGTGAGTTTTTAACTTACGTTCACAAGATTTTATGACATCGCTATCAAGCGTAAAAGTGGAGTCGATGGCGCTTATTGAACGCTTATTGGGATTAAACAAGAAATATTGGTTTCGTCAATAGCGTTCAAGCGATGTTATCAAAATGCATTTAAATTATATTTCTCTTTTCTCGAAATTCAATATAAAACTTAATATTCAGATAGATAATATAAACGGTAATATTGCTCATATAATGAATATGTCTAAACATTTGTCTTCTACATTTTTTAAATAAGTATAGATTTTGTTTTGTAAGAATCACCGGTATTTGTAATAAAACTTAGTCAACGATAAATAATGTGTATCGATGTCAATTAGTAACGAATCTCTTGCGTAAAGTACACGGAATTAGATCCATTTTAAGGTACAACGGTAATAAGGTAATAAAAAGATGCATCAGTTATTTCTAGCAAAGGATTTCGTCACGCAGCAGGTGGCCAATTACATCGCCAAATTACTATAACGACTTCCCCTCGCCGCGATACACCTGGAAATAATTATGATGGATGTGCAATTTCTGTCTCTACCTTGACAATCTTTTACATATCTTTACGTACATACAGTTTACCTTTATACCTCTAATGGCTGTTTCCGAGCTACATATGACCATTCGTTAGTGTTTACGGTTCGATAACTTTATGAAATGTGTTTCCGAACTACGTGATATGAGTTTTACTCCATTGAAATTTAGGTCAACCAGGAATATATGGAAACTTCAGAAACCAAGCATAACTCAGTACAGCTTTCTTATTATACCTTAAGTTCGTTGTTATTAATTTTATCTTAAAATAAGAATGGTCTTTACCGCCATTGCAAAATATAGTTTCTATTTTTTGCTATCAATCTATACTAAAAAACAGGGTGTTTACAATTTCAGTATAAATTTGTGTTTTGATACAATTGAAAATGGAATTGTTAAGGCCTTCGATCACTAGTGAAGTACATGATTTACGTACATCAGCGTTGACTCGTAGTAGTATAGACAGACGAGCTATTTTTATCGTTTATTGCCTGTCGCTAAATAACTGACCGGCAGCTGTTCAACAACTACACGTTAACGTACAAATCCGCTCAATCTACGATAAGCTTCGACAGTTTAACGATTACATTAGCATCAATGTCTTCAATATACGTAAATCTATACATATAATAACATTGCAGTGTCTGTTTGTAATATTAAAAAGAAAAATTTCAGATTTTGGGAACATGACGATTTTGCGTTGCTGATAAGGAAAATCGCATTTTTTTGGTAAAATCTTAATAATGCGAAGTCGCGGACAGCTATCTAATATAAATCCGCAAAACGCTGGGTTATCAATTAATTTGAAAGAGATTTCATCATTGAAAACAATTAACTAAGTAAAATTGTGGTGAACTCCATTGCTTAATTTGATTTGACTATAAAAGTCAGTCAGACAAAGAGAATCAGACACATTTTTATTTTATGATTTCATTTCCGTTTTTAAACATTGTTATTTTCATTAACAAAACCGTGACAAAATTTATATAAAAATGAAAAAACGGGGCATATATTTCATCCGCCACTGAAACCTAATACCTAATACGTAAGGCGTTGCTTAACACATAAATATGTGTAGCTATATATCAACTTAATAGTGTTTATGTAGATGGCGTAAATTTAAGTTATTTTAATATTCAGAACTGGCGATGTGCCTAATGGGACATAATGAGGCCATCTTTGTTATGAATATTTCAGAACTTAATTAAATCCATAAATTAATTTAACAAACATATATCTACTAAATTAACACATTTTGAATGATTTGAAAATGCCACATCAAGCAAAATTTTGTTGAGAAAATGTATATTATTATAACGCTAGTAACCTCAGAAATAATGTCATCATTTCTGTAACAAAAAACTTATCGAATTATCTATTAATATGTGTTCATAACTTGGATTAATTTTAACTTAACCCTCAAGCTAGCATTGTGTTTGAGTTCAAAACTAATTCAATATTTGACATTCATACTTTGACAAAAGGCGAGCCAGTTTCATCGGGTACACTCATAATGTATGACCGAATTCATTACGGACCAAATGTAATGTATGAGACTGTGTTATTATTTAATTTTGAGTAATTTTACGTTTACAGTTGAGTGATATTAAACAACTATATTATTAAACTGGCTAATGACCTATAAGTCTCTGTATTTATTATCGTATTTATTAGATCGTAAATTCCAGATGTTAATTTTTAATTGGAGGAGCTATTTTACCAACAAACATCTTCGTTCTCAAATCATAAAAAACGTTTTCTACAATACCTTAACAAAATCTAATAAGACTCTCTTCATTGCCTTTTCAATAGCATGATTTTTAAAAGGTACCTCGCCCCGCCGCAATCTCGACATAAAATTTTATAGATATAGTCTATAGTACCTCACCTTTAAGGTCATCCGATATCTATCGTACCACCTTTTATTTGAACCTAAAATTAAAATTTAAAATTTTCAGTAAATTTAATTAATAAAATGAAAAACAGAACTTTTTATTACAATAGAAATACATTGATTAAGGAACCTTGAAAATCGATTTCAATTATTAATTTTATAACCTAAAAATGTAACGTTGTTATCAAATACAAAATTAAACTAATTTACATGATAATATAAAGAAAACTGGTTATTAAAGCTCGCCGATGACGAAAATTATGTTTAAATAAAAACGACGTTCAACAGTTTAACTCATCCATCAAATTACCTCCAAGAGTTTCATTCATTGAGATAAATTACGAACGTAAACATCCCTAACTTTTAGGTAATGTATGTTGTACATAGTACAGCACAAAGAACGTTCGTGATTTAACATTGCATGCTTTAGTACTATTCTGAAAACGTCATTCAAAGATATATTTGTTCGTCGACCCATTTTGTACAGAAAGATTGATTTAAATTTAATTTTCACAAACAGCATGAACTATGAATTTCCACTGTCTAAAGATACATACGAAATTATGATGCCTCTTTTCATAAACCAGACAAAAACATGACTGAACTGTTGTTACGCAAACGTACTTTACAAATAATTTAAACCTGCATGTGTATGAGAAATTCAAAACATCTTGAATTATGGAGAGTTTCTTAACCATAAAATATCTATTTTCTACTAGAATCTTTACGAGCAGTACAGCGCAATGCACCCTCTTGAATAAAATAAATCATAAAAACCGCACAATGTGCTCGTTTGGGTTCGTTCCCTTCGCCATCTGGTGTTGCGGTCTACGTTTTTTCGTTTACAAAACATAACAAACCGTGTACGTGAATATTCAACATTTTTTATACAAACAAAACTTTACACCAAAGGGACCTCTCGATTACGTAAACTTTATTTTTTGTGCAGTGTCCATAGCATTTATATCAAGTAAGATGATATAAAGAAAGTAACACACATCTTTACGTATCAAGATATTTGAATCGTCTTCTATGTACGAAAAGCATATGATCGAGTCAGTTCAACATTTACTTCTCCGTATCATGAAATACTCGTGGACATATTAAAAAGAACAACACAAGTAAATTCTACGCCAGTTCCTATCAAACTTTATTCGGTTTAATATCAAATGAAATTATTCTACAAACAAATTACAATCGAGATCATTCTTACTAGTCATGTAAGCCAAATAAACTAAAACTAAATATTAGACAACGAAAATGTGATCAACATAAAAAAAGAAATATTTGATTCACAAAAATAGTTGACGAAATTGCAGAGATATTTATGTTCTCATTATTATCGTTACAAATCCAAGGAAGCAGTTGGTACAAAGAGAAATATTTTCAAAGAACAAAAGATTACTTTGAAGAGATTATTTCGTATAAAAAATACATTCACACATGTGTAAAACACGTTTAATACAACACATTATAACGCGTAATCCTAATCTTAGGTGATTAGTTCAAAAAGTGTAACTTTCATATTTTAAATCTATCTTACTTCTCATCTTACTAATCTTACTAATATTACTCGTATAAATGCGAATGTTTAGATGGATGGATGGATGTTTGTTAGAGTTTGTAGCCTAAACGGCTAAACGGATCTCTATGAAATTTGGTATAGATGTAGAGGATAGTCTGGAAGAACACATAGGCTACTCATTTTTGTTTTTTTTTTTATTCCACGCGAATGGAGTCGCGGTCGAAAGCTATTAGATATATAGAAAAAGGCCGTGTTAGTTACACTATTTTTAACTCAAGAACGGCTTTACCAATATGGCTGAAAATTTGTGAGGAGGTAGCTTAGAGCCAGCAGACGGACATAGGATACTACTTATTCCGTTTATGGATGGAGAAACATCTCTCTCTCGATGAAATTTGGCACAGATGTACAGGATAGTCTGGAAGAACATATATATATAAATAGGCTATTCACTTTCGCGGAGAGACGAAGTCGCGGGCGAAAGCTAGTTTTATATATTTAATTACATATTTCATATTTTAAAAGTGAACATGCAAAAGCACTAACTCGGAGTTTTATTAGTTCGATAGTGACTACTATAATTCGGCCTGTACCACGGAAGTGTGGTAGTTACAAAATGCTTCTGTGATATTAAAAAGTTATTATAGTTTTCTAGCTTGCACAAACAAAATAATTTTCTATTTATATATATTACGTCAACATAGCAGTTTGGTGTGCATTCTAAATTGTCTCCGTAAGAAGTCGTCGGAGAGAATCTGTCATCGACTGTAATATTTTACTATCCAGTAGCAAAGGTAACTAGAACTTCGTGATAATATGATACATAATCAGTCTTGACTTAATAACATCATAATTAAAAACAGAATGAAAATTGTCAAGTCTAAATTGTAGCCGCTAGTTTTCCCCTACAACACACTTGTACAAAAAAAGTTGTGTATGAATTTTAAAGAGAACATAAAAATGACATTGTGAAGTATTATAACCATGAAATTTGACCTTTTTTATTAAACTTTTGTATTTTGTTATTAGAAAATCAAGTCTAAGAAAGGGTTTATATTCTAAGAATACAGACGCGGCCATGCAGACAAATAGATAGACAGACAAGAAAATGGTTTATTGTTATCAGCAAGGCAAATGTATCATGTTCATGCAATTAAACGTATTATAGGTAAGTATAGATATATTTAAACGTGCAATAAAATTCGAGTGTCGTTACGTGTCGCGCTTTGATATAAAAAGAACAAATATTGACAATAGTTTGACGACGTAATTGAAATCCATTAAGAGATCCAAACCCGCAGACCCTATTAGTTTATCGGCACTTCATTTATTAGACATAATCAATTTACGATACTCGGTCACGTCCTGTAATCACATTTCTTGATCGCTCTTTAATGTACCCCACGTTTATATCTTATACCTAAATATTACTATCCTATTTTACCTATTTTCTAGTCAGTCTGGCAACAGTTTGCATTTGTTTTGTTTGTCACAACTAGTTTTTTCCCGCGACTCGGTCCGCGTTGAAAAAAACAAAAGTGTGAAGCCTCTGTGTTCTTCTAGACTATTTCCTACATCTCTAATAAATTTCATCGAAATCCGTTCAGCCATTTAGATTACAAACTCTAACAAACATCCGTCTATCCATCCCTCTAAACTTTCACATTTATTACATTACTAGCTTTATTATATGACATGACATTGTGACAAACCATGGCAACCTTGCTTCCTTGATGTTGGCAGCAACTTATGGTTTCTTTTCCACATTAGGGTTTTTATCCAAAATATTTACCCCCTAAGTTTAATGGCGTGAAATATATAGTCTAAAACGTGACGTAAGTGTAAGTGTAAGTGCTTTTTATTTAAAAAATAATTATTTAAAAACATGCTATAATTGCTGACATCTTAGGCAACAAAGAAGTGTGTGATTACGCTTTATTATAGTAGTATAGAAGTATAGATGTATTAAGTATTGTGATCCAAGATATAATTTTAATATTAAAACAACATATTTCCTAAAGCCTTTATAGGCGTTCACTATTTCATAATGAACCCACCCTGAGCAATTCTGGAAATGAACAACAAGAACCCTCAAATTTCGTGAATAGTTTAAATATTTGTTTAAAAGCTTTACCCTCGCCATAGTACATATAACAACGTACATATTAATTTTAACATGCGTTGAAATTACATTACATCATTATATTGGCTCCATTGTACTATATAAACTGTTTCGTCTACACTATCAGTTCTAACTGAACAATCAAATTGTTCAGTTAAAACCGTGCGTGTAGACAAAACTGACGATTATTTTTTGCCTATAACTGAAAACTTTCAGAACTGAACGTCTGTAGCGGGCTTTATGTGGAATTACTAAGGTATTTTTAACTATTACTAGTAACAGTATTTTTAACAAGTTTAAGTTATTACTGATCTGTTCTTTATTATATTACTAGACTTCGAACGCAACTCCGTTCGCGTGGAATTAAAAAATAACAAAAGTGAGTAGCCTATATGTTCTTCCAGACTATCCTCTACATCTTACTATACTAAATTTCATCGAAATCCGTTCAGCCGTTTAGGCTATAAATTCTAACAAACATCCATCCATCCATCTAAACTTTCACATTTATAATATTAGTATGAAGTATTATGTCGTTCCAATATTCAATTTTATTTAGAAATGTTTCCAATATAAATAAGCGTGTGTAGATAGGACTCTATTTGACTTTGGGGTTTATTTGCGCCAAATATTATTTCGGACGCAAAGGTTTTTTTACTTTTACGTTAGCCTTCAAAGAATTAATATAGAACGAGAAATAATCGTAAAATCCTCTATTAATGGAATTAATTAAAATAATTATCAAAACCTGATCGCAGTGAATTATTGATTTTTTCGCCCAAACTGTTTTTTTTCCATCTGTTGAAATAAAAGAACCACATTTTCACTCTGTATTTACCTCGAAACCGCTTTATTGTTTTACCTTTTAATTAAAACCGCTGCTCAATTGACCAACAACAATAATAAAAATAAATACTAAACTATTAAACTTTAGGCTCACGCTAAAAAAGTATTTAAAACAATTATTCTATTTTCAAAATGTTTTAAATTGTTTCAACATTAAGTCAATTACTTTATGTGTAATTTTCGATATTTCTTTTTGCTATTTAAAAGTGGATAGTTAAAATAAGAATAAAATCAATTTAATCAATTATCTATTTTTATAACCTGACTTACAAAATATTTTACAGGGGTACTAAAAAGGTTTGTCTCGACTTTATAGATTGCGTTACTCTTTTGTTTTCTGTTAATCCGAATGCCGTAATGGTCAATGTAATAGTATTATATAGTATATTTATAATCTATATTAAATTATTATAAAAATATCCCATATTTTGACAGTTCGCTGCCGTTGACCCGCTGTATTGGCATCGTTCCAGACCCAATTTTACGGATTCTTTTATTCGTACAAAAGAAACCAATACAGGTAGCTATTAGTATACGAGATTTGGCTCATAACATTAAATAGTAAATTAAAATACGCAAACACGAATGGAATCGTTGTCCAAGAACATAGGAGTACACGTGAAATCGAGCGGTAGTCATTTTTTTAAGCTTTTACTCCTGATTACAAACTCCTTAAGACGAAGATCTTACAAATCTATTTGATCTCTTACAACGAAACCATTTAATCAAACGTTATTTCTAACTAAAGTGTGCATTTCATTTTACTTTCTTAACAATGTTTAATTTTATAAAATGTTTCTTAAAAGATTCTTCATAAAGAGCAATAAAACCTTGTAGATTATTCATTACTATTTCCAAAATATACAATATTAAATTAATAATTTGGATAACTGGAATAAATTCTGAAATGAAAAATAAAGGTGAAAGCAGAAATAAGGTTGTTTGTAAAGCATAACTTATTAACACAATAGTCGCCCTCTGAATCTATGTCAAAAGCCAAGGTTACACCCTAACAAAAAGTGTCATGGCGTCAAAAACACTCATGAAATATGAGTGAATTTATCACACACCTGGAAATGTTGTGTGCATTAATATGTGTAATTATAACTTCTATTACCTTTAATCCGAATGGAGTAGGCAGATATAATAACTTTATTACGAATATAATAATTTAGAAATCCATACTAATGTAATCAAGCGTAAACACATACTTCTTTGTTGCTTAAGATGTCAGCAGTCACAGCATATTTTTGAATAGTTCTTTTTTTTAATAAAAAGCCGTGCACTTACGTCACGCTTTAGGCTATATATTTTCACGCCATTAAACTTAGGGGATAAATATTTTGAATAAAAACCTAATTTGGGAAAGAGACCATAAGTTGCTGTCAACATCAAGGAAGCAAAATTGCGATGCTTTGTATCATGTCATGTCTGTCATTTTGACATTTGCAATTGAATTTGACAAAAGTTATCAATAAAACAATTTTCATAATCTCATGCGAATAAAGTCGCACGGGAACAGCTAGTTATATAGTATACAGCTAGTTAGTATTAAGTGTTGCGGGCTTAGTAATTATTAAAGGCTGTACTAAAAACTATGTATATATTACGGAAAACAGTGCAAATCAGAATAAACGAAAAGATTTTTCTATTTTCAATTCAATAAATCACCATTATGGCAGCCGTTTTTGGCATGAACTATGATTTGATACAAAATTCAAAAGAGGTCAACATATATACCTCCTAGAATCGCCGCCAACAAATGTATCTATTGATCGTGTGGTAACCTAAATAGGATAATTGCAATAAAACACCCATAGCAAAGAGTCAGTGATACGTAAAAAGGATGTAATAAATCACGAGTAAAAAGCATAACAAATGATAAACGGTCAAGTCCAACATCGAGATAGATTGATAGAATTATATATGTTCTAAAAATATTTTACTCCACACCAGTGATTCCCTGAGTAGTCCAGGTGGTCCCTATGGTATCCATAATGGAAAATTTTAATTTAGGGTTCATAATATTGAAATAATGTAGGAGATAGAAATGAACCGCAACTAGTAATTTTGAAACGAATCTACGAGAAAATAGACAGATACAGAGATTTTCACAGTTGCAATCGCTTTTATTTTTTTACCTTTGCCGCGCCCACTAGACCTATTTACCTTTGAATCAATTTGATTTATCAATGTCAACATTATAGCGACATCAGTTTACTCTATATTCAATGACGATATAGATTTCGTTAAAAAATAATTAAAATCACTATAAAAATATTTTTCCGATATTCTTGAAAAGAAAAAGAAATCCTTATATTACCAATACATTTGGAATATTGTAATTGGAATAGTTATAGATAAAATAAAAATTTTACTCGTTAATTCGTAATTTTACTAAAAGTTCTCAAACTAAAACTCTTCATCTACGTATAAGTTACTGAACTTCATAAACATACTCGTACAAAGTTACTTTTACTTTAAATAATACTCAAAAAGTTACCTTAAAAGTAATACAGCTATCACAAAAACACAGATGCTCTCTTGTTTTAATCAAAAACGTTTTCACGAAAAGTATTCATAAATTATTTACGACACAATTTCAGTACACGGACTCGCGGATTTTAATAACGAAAGTCGAGTGACGCACTGCACGACCACTTCCGAGGAGCCACTGAAAGCGACTGAAGTACAACTGAATTTCAGGAGCTGTCGACTTAAGATTGTTTTATTAGCATGTTGGTAAGAAACGCCAAGCTGGCTATTATACACTTGTTGACCCTCAGTAGGTACTTCCTAATCAATTCACACTTTAGATTTCAAAATGAGAAGAACTATCATTTGTCATCTTGTCAAAAACGAATTTGTTAGCTTGACAATGTTTAGAAGCGTTACCGAACTGTATTTTTCACAATCTTATCTTAGTAATATTATAAATGCGAACGTTTAGATGGATGGATGAATGTTTTTTAAAGTTTGTAGCCTAAACTGCTGAACGGATCTCGCATGGATGTAGAGGATAGTCTGGAAGAACACATAGGCTACTTATTTTTTGAATTCCACGCGGACGGAGTCGCGGGCGAAAGCTATTCTATACGTAAATGTGTCAATTTATGTTATTTAAACAGATATAAAAACTTAAAATACAACGGTCTATTACTATATAGGTTCATTATTATTAAATAATGTAGAGAAACAATTAAAACCCTGTATCAAATTAAATAAAAATCTCAACTCAGCAGATGTGAAAGCGATGAATAATAATTACAATACGTAATCAATTTCAAGATTGAATGAATAAATATGAAATTACTTGGATGAAATAACACCCATCCATAGAGCAGATGAAAAATCACCAAAATCGTTGATAAAACTTTACGTAATTAGAGTAATGAAGTATATTATGAATGTCTACTAAAGCAAAAATCATAAAATAGCAAGAAACTTTAGTTTCGACCAGTATAACCACGCCTAGTAATAAGTAGAATATGATGCATATAAAATTTAACGTCCCCGCCGCAGCGATATAATGTGAATGTGAAGCCTTCTTTTACACAATATTATACTACTAGCTTTCCCCCGCGACTCTGTCCGCGTGATATTAAAAAACAAAATTGAGTAGCTTATTTTTTCTTCCAGACTATACTCTATGTCCATGCCAAATTTCATCAAGGTCCTTTCGCCGTTTAGGTTGCAAACACTAAAAAAGTTTAGTATTCAAACTTCTTTTAGAAAATGGTTTAGACTTTTAGATATATTTTTTTAAAACTTTGCGTACAAAGTAAATAAATTTTTTTACAAAAATTTAAATCCACAAATTTCGATAATAAACCGTAACTTAGAGTAAATAAAATATGAGTTTTTAACGTTATATAAAACGTATTTAAATATAGAGTAAATTAAAAAAATCAAGTTTGAGAATCATAAAAAAATCTTTGCTGTCTTTTACACTAATCGTTCCCACACGGTGCCTTGGATTATTGAAAGAGCTCAGATGTTTATTAATCATTGATGTTCACTCGATTAGATAACCTTGATGAGTTTAAAGAAATATTCAAGAAAATTAAACATGTATTTGGCTTATTGGAAAAGGGCCAAAGCTATTTTGTTAGGAAGCAACAATAGCATTGACATGAAGATTACAATTTCAAAAATGCCTGTCACATAATGTTCAAAAACATAAAGTTTTATTAAAAAAAAAAACAAATGTATAAAAAATCATCAGATCATTGCAGAATTTTAATGTTTAAGTAAGCAATAAACAAAAGAATATTTTCTCAGTCTAAGTTTAAGCTTTTACCACAAATTTGTTCTCAATGCATTTATTTTCCCGCTTGCATATACTCAATGCTGTAAATATAAAAAATTATATTTAAATATTAATAATTATGATAAGGAGCTTAAAACAGTTGTCGTTGAAATAATTGTAACAGTTTTTTGTAGTATAGAAGAAAATAACTTAGAATTATTAATAAAAATGAAACTTAAAAACTGATAAATAAAACGATACCCACCTTTAAAATTTTAACAGTATTTTGCACCAAAAGTCACAATAAATCTATTCAAACAATATTTAACGGTTTAAAAAGTTCACATTATAACAACGTTTATGATCACGCGAAATGAAAACGAACTGAAAGTACAAACATCCGCCATCCACCATACACAGAGAACGACTGAAGTTCAACTGAAGCAGGCTGGATTTCAGAAACGTTTTTTTACCGTCCATTAGGCGCTTCGGACATTGCTAGTGGCCAGTAGAAATGGTTCGTTAATTAGAAGATTTTTCCGCTACTATTTCTCCGTTTTTCTTTTTTATTTTGTGTGCATTCGAAATTTGAAATTCTAAAATTAATTATATTGCTAAATAATGACATCGTTGTTTTTTTTTTAAGTTATAATTGACTTGATTTTAAGATATAATATTTGTGATACAAAATGTATAAATACCGTTAGGGATGGGCTAAGAAGCTACATACGAGGGTTTAATGTTCCCTTGCGGCGGTATATAAAATCCGATTAGGACAGGAGCGTGAGGACGCGTTGACAACAAATTATCACGGTTTATGTTTGTTTATACGTGTTTTTTATGCTAATCGTAACTAAGTTACTTTTACTGTGAATTGCAACTGTCCTAACAATAAGTATATTCTAAATATTTCGTTATACAATTGTTATAGTGACTCGTCGTATTACAAAAACCATTATCATCAACGTGCCATCATCTCTATAGAGGGTCGGCACAGTATGCACGCTCTTTCATACATCTCTATAAGCTGTCATATCTAAATTCATTCCCTTCTTAAGCATATCCTCTTTCACGCAATCCTCTTATCAGATTTCCTCATCCTTTGTAGCCATTCCACATTTTAGACCTATCTTGAGGAAAAATCTTTTAAATATAACATTACAATATAAAATTAAATTTTACATTTTTCAATTGACTCTTCTATTGAATTCATCTATAATACAAGAATACTGTTTGACTTCAGCTTAGGACACTAAGTCGCAGGCTTCGAGAGAAAATTAAACTTCAGATATATTGAAGAAGCGGACCCATTCAAAGCCCCTTGGACTTGTTCCTAACGCTTCGAGATTGCGTACACAGTCAAAAGACTCAATATTAAAGGATGGGTTTATTGAAATAAGGATTTATAAGATAGTAAATAAAATGTGACCGTGTCAGTTAATAAAATTTTAATGATTTAATTTCATTTTGAAGTACAATCTTTACTTTACTAATTTATTTTTAGGTTATCGATTTTGAAAATTACATTTTTAGATACATTTATCACTGCGATATATCTCATTAATAATTTAAAGTTATGTAAATAGTGTCCTGAATAAATCACAATACAATAAAGCTTATGAATCTCAAGGGACTTTAGAAGCACGCTTCTTGCTTACTAACTACCAATTAAAAGGTAATCAGTACTTCGAGATTCGTTCTTTGACCTTGGGGAAGATTTTCATTCTTTATTTATGAAACGAGAATATGCGAAAACTGATTTAAAATTAAACGACCATATAAATCTAGGAACCTCTGTCTTATTGGGTTTTAACTAGTTACTGGCCACTGAGAATAATTAATTTGAGAGATAAAACGTATATAATATTGTCTGTGGAACTTTATTCGATAAAAAAAACATAATTTCAAAGTCATAATGTTGGTTACAAAGTTATATTTTTGTAACATCTCAACCAGATAAACGTGTCATATTTCGGAACCGAATATTTTTTATTTATATTCGGCGTTAGACAAAGACTATATCCAAGTTTCCACTGACATTTGTATGTTTGCATTATATTGTGTTTATTTTACGTATATATAAATCAATTACTATAAAGGAACAATTTAAACTGACGATAAACTTGGGCATTTGCCAATGGCGGGTAAAACTTCCTCAAACTTACTTCAATATTGTTGCCTGTTACAAACTCATATTTACTAATACACAACCTCTCAAAGTTTGCCTTTCAAAGCCTTTGTTGACCAGTTTCAGTACGTACCATATAACAATTGGTGCGACTTTGTAATTGTTTTAAAAACATTGCAACAATTTTATCAACGGCAACATAAAGCGGCGAGTCATTTCCGGTAGAAAACTCGACGCTCGCAGCCTCACTTCCGGCGCGGACGCAGCACGCGCCTCATATACAAATCAGACGGGCGCTTTTCGCACTTCATAAATAATATTTATTTCTCGTGTTTTCTTTGAATTTCTAAGAATTTTACTATGAAACTGAATAGTTTCGTATATAGTTTCATCGCTTCTCTATATTAATGGTTTAATATGAATCAAGTTTAAGAAACATAGATACACAATCTTCACGATGTTTCCGTAAATTTGTAGGGTTTTACAGCACATTTTTAAAATACAAAATTCTTTACACATTCTTGTTCACGAAAGTATTTGAAACAAAGTGTTTATTGCAAAGGAAATTTCCAACTGGAAATGTTTTTCCTATTTTCTTAGGCAACAACTTTGTGCTTTAAGTTATAGAACGAAATAATAAGGGTTTTTTTTTTAATTTTAAATCTTATCACATTACAATTTGTTGAACTTTCTAATTAAAGTTAATATTGCCGAAATCAAAAATAGTATTATTATTGACCACTAAATAGTTGTTAATAAATTAGTCATAATAAATAACATACGTAAAAGAAGCGTACCTACTTAAAATTCTATACAAGGAAAGGCGCAAACGCGTTGCGGTGTTATACGATTAGGGCCATGAAATATTTATTGCTCGAGACCTGAGCAATAAAGAGCAATTACCGTTGATTTTCTTTTTCTGGATTTTCTATTTTAGTTTCATCGATTCGTTTCGTACACCGTCTCCTCGTGTCCGAACAGTATTATAGAAATGAAAATAGATTTTCGTAACTAAATTAAGATAGAAAATTGTTGTAAAGTCTTTATAAAATTATGTTTCATTTATATAGAAGACTAGCTTTCGCCCGCGTCTCCGTCCGCGTGGAATTAAATAAAACAAAAGTAAGCAGCCTATGTGTTCTGCCATACTCTACTCTACATTTATGCCAAATTTCATCCAGGTCCGTTCAGCCGTTTAGGCTTCAAACTCTAACAAACATCCATCCATCTAAACTTTCGCATTTATATTAGTAAGATCATATTGAAGTTGTACATATTATTGAAACCTTAAAATTTCTATCCATGTATATTTTAGGTTATAAGTTGTCAAATAGAACGTTTAGTCTATTTGTAATCGAGATATTTTCTTCCGTTAAACATTATAGCAATTCACAGTATTTTGTAGAGAATAAACATGTTTTATACAAAAACTATTTACAGTTAACGACAACGCTTAAGCAGTAAAGAGAAGCGTTGCTATTTTATTATAGCGTGAAAAAGCCAAATGGAAACTTAATAGTGTTGTCGATTGCATTTGTGCATTAGCATTATAAAGAATCCCATTTTTTGCTTCGATCCAACATCGCTAACGGTTTTAACAAAAAACTGTTAACATTTTACAGCACATTTACATGAAAGCGTGGAATTTAAATTGTTATATTTGATATGAAAAACTCCCCAACACTACGTTAACTAATATTGTAACTGAGGCACTAGTTAACTAGTATTGTAATTGAGGCATTTAGGGACAATTATTATATAGTAGAACCTCGATAACTCAAACCTCGGTAACTTAAAAACCTCTATAACTTCAAAAACTTACTTTTTGTATTTTCTTTTACTGCTGCACGTGATGGGCACCACAGAACTGTCGCAACGTTGCCCTCCGGAACAGGCTGATAACCAGCTCCGCATGGCTTAAGTCATGCCGTCCACGCTGAGCCTGCAGCCCATTGTTGTCGATTTAACTTTTTTTTTATTTAGCTCATAAGAAACTGTTTTGGTGACAACAATAAAAGTCTTTTTATTTTTTTAAAAATAATATGTTCCCTTTCTATCAGAGCCCAAAACCTCTATAACATAGACCCTTGATTACTTAAAACCTCTATAACTTAAAATATTTTGTGTTTCCCTTGGACTTTAACTTATCGAGGTTCTACTGTATTAGTTATGTAATTACTCAGTGACAACTTCCACTAAGGGGCGTCTCTCTGTGATAATTTAATGACAAAGTGAGAGCATGATTATATCATCAAGTTCATTTATTTATTAGTCAAAATAAAAACTATTCCTTCATGAAATTACTTTTTTGTCACATTTGTCATCGGAAAAAGCTTTTATTCTATATACAATTCAACATCAAAATAAAATAAAACGTGGCCATAGGCGAGTAATCTAAAAAGTTATTTCGTGTTTGATGTTTCGATAGGAAATTTAATGTAAAAATACAGACTATTGTTAAATAAACGATCGAAAGATTACAAAGGCAAGTACTTAAATAAAAAAGGTACAAAAATAAAGAAATTCTGAAACAATGTATGATAAAGCTTTTACGAGCTAAGTAAAATATTGCTTTTGCTTTTCGATTATGTACACCGCTAATATTTTAAATAATGTTTAAATATTCTATTATAATGTAAGAAACAAATTAAGAATAACAAAGAGATATTGTTTGAAAATTTTTAGATACTGTTTACTTTTTTTTAACATTATATTGTTATGTAACTTATACTAACTTATTCACTACGCTTAATTATTACATAGTCGTAATTTGTTAAATTCATGTACCAACTAACTTTAAAAACTACCATCCTTATTCGCATCTAACTCTTTTTGACCGACTTCCCAAAAGAAGGTGGTACTCAATTCGTCTGTATGTTTTTTTTATGTGTGTTACGGCATAACTCCGCCGCTAGTAGACCGATTTTGATAATTTTTTTTTATCCGAAAGGTAATGCTTGCTAGACTATGACGTAGTTAAATAGTTTAGCTCAAAATCGCGCGACGAAATTTAGGGTCACTTTTATAGCATTCGCCTAAAAACAATTCTTAATTATAGTGCAATACTGCTATTTTAGAACTAAAGTCAACAGAAATAAAAGTAAGGTTGATAAGAAGTAACAAATAAAAACAGAAGAGACATGACAGTAACAACCGACTGCGAGTCGTCGATTGCAAGCCGTTTGCAAGCCATTTGTAGGAGAAAATAAACGTTCCAGCAGCCCTCGTTACTCACGCGGAGCTCCACGACGAACATGGAATTTTACTTTCACTACACTCTTCATATTTTTATGATTTTCATAACAAATATTTTCTTAGTTGTTATTTTCACTCTTTAGTTTAATTAGAAAAATAATTTTGATTAGCGTCTTAGTTATTAAAAATAGAGCAACAGTTACCTCTGACGCAATTCTACAACACATCAATTTCATAATAATCATACCAATATTACAAACGCGAAAGTTTAGGTAGATGTATGTTTTTTAGAGTTTGTAGCCTAAACTTCTGAACGGATCTTGATGAAATTTGGCATATATGTAGATGATACTCTGGAAGTACACATAGGCTACCTACTTTTGTTTTTTTATTACACGCGGACGGAGTCGCGGGCTAAAACTAGTTCCTTAATAATTGAATTTGGTTAATAATTTATTGGTTTAAACTAACGACAGAGTATGGAAAAATCTATTCTAACTAGTTTATATTAATAATCTTTTTACTAACTAGCTTTCGCGAGCGTTTCCGTCCACGTGACATAAAAAAAAGTAAGTAGCCTATGTGTTCTTCTAGACTATGTTTTATATCTATGCTAAATTTCATCGAGATCCGTTCAGCCGTTTAGGCTACAAACTCTAACAAACATCCATCCATATAAACTTTCACATTTATAATGTTAGTATGATTAATCCCATGACAACATAACACGGGTAAAATTAATATTGTATAATGAGATATTTTGGGCTACAATTTACACGCAAGGAAACTATAAATCATTAACGACGTCCTCTAATCAAATATTTACGAAGGTTGGGCCAGTTTTAAATTTTAGTTCTTTAAATAAATCTTGAAAACTACTCCACAAGACAACTGAAGATTGCTCCATCGACAAGGACATACCACAGTCCTTAAAGAAGAAATAAATAATTTTTTGTCAAACTATGATAGAGAAAATACTTAGAAAATAAATTAATTAAGTAAATAATACTAAGGGGCGCACACCTTTGACTAAACTATCGCACAACGCACAACGATTGTCGATTGTTTCGCAGCCAAATCAACTGTTTAGTTGCACAACTAAAAATCGATTAATATGCGCACCCATATAAGCTCATAAGAATCAAAGCGCGACTAAACGTGGGATAGTTTAGTCAAAGTGTGCGCGCACTCTTAGTACGACTGTAATATCTGGTTAAATATATTTTATTTTCTGTAAAAGATAGTAGCAAAATCTTATAAAACAAGTAAAGACAACGTACAATGTATCGTGCAATAACGTTCGTTTCAATTAGTTTGCTAGTTAAAAGTAATAAGTCGACAAAATTTATATGACAATGAAAACTTAGGAAGCGGGTCAAAGTAGAGTGCGGTGGAGCGAGACGATAACAGTTGCACCGCTTACTTTGTCACTTACTAACACAATATAAAATTCATTTAATAAAATACTTTTATTACTAAAAGAAAAGATGCCTGTAAAAGTATGAGGGTGTTTAAAAAACGTGTATTTCATCTTTTTAGTGTGTAAAATTAATTAACAAATATGGAAGTTCCATCTTCTCTTACTTAGGGAATCAAATATTGATTCAATGTATAAAATCTATACATTTAATAACATTAGAGTGTCTGTTTGTAATATCAAAAGAAACATTCCAGATTTCGGGAAGATGATGTATTTGCGTTTCTGATAACGAAAATCGCATTTTTTTTTGTCTGTCTGTCCGCAAACCGCGTTTGTTCCGGGTAATCTCCAAAACGGCTGCGACGATTTTGACCGGACTTTCACTGACGGGTAGCTGACATCGACGGGCACATTATAGGGTACTTTTCTATCTTAATTCGTGGACGAAGTCGCGGGCAACAGCTAGTCCTCAATACAAATTCGTGATTTTAAAACAATATTTGAGAAGAAAAGTTTCCATATAAATAACGACGATAACATCTCTCATGTTTGTTGTAAACGTTTAAAATCGACGCTGTGTTGCTATCAATTCAAACTTCTGTCATAAATCTTAAACGAGCATAAACATCTTGCACAATGATTACTTCATACTTATAACGATGTATCCACGAACTACAAAACATATAATAAAAGATGCACATAATTTAAAATACACTAAGATAATATGTTAAACAATTGCAATCTAACTAATATTATAAATGCGAAAGTTTAGATGGATGGATGGATGTTTGTAGCCTAAACTGCTGAACGGATCTCGATGAACTTTGGCATGGATGTGGAGGTTAGTCTGGAAGAACATATAAGCTTTTTTAATTCCACACGGACGGAGTCGCGGGCGAAAGCTAGTCATACTAATATTATACATGCGAAAGTTTAGATGGATGGATAGATGGATGATTGTTAGAGTTTGTAGCCAAAACGGCTGAACGGATTTCAATGAAATTTGATATAGATGTAGAGGATAATCTGGAAGAACATATAGGCTACTCACTTTTTTTTTTCACGCGGACGGAGTCGCGGGCGACAGCTAGTAGGTAACAAAGACCTTTTACGTTAATACTTTTTAGTATTACTAATTCTTCTAATACGATTAAAACATACAATTTAAAGTGTCAATTATTATTTATTTATCCCCTTTGCTTTGAAAAGCTACCGCCGTGTGTAGGGTAATCGAGTTTTCTTGTCCGCTGTCGAGCCATGATTAAATATTCTGCATATCCTTACCGCGTATACTCAAGTCAAAGTATGCCACAAACTGGAGTTTTTTTACAAAAATATACATAACAGTCCAGAATAATGTTTATATTGAGAGAGAGAGAAGTGCAGGTCGCGGGTGTTAGCTAGTTCATTTATAAATATAAAAATTATCAATAATTATTTATAATCTGTAATTTTACACTATAAGCTGAATTTAATAATAATCACTCATTCTATATTTAATTTTTAAGTAGCAAAAAAGCATCTTATTTTCATCATCAACTTGCCCTTATCCCTTATGGAGGGTCGGCACAGTTTGTGCTGCTCTTTCATACATCTCTATCAGCTATCATATCTGTATCCATTCCTTTCGTAAGCATATTCTCATTCAATACATCCATACTTTCATCTTAAAAGCATCTTATTATTTAAAAATATGTAGGAAGTGAACACAAAATGTTACTAAACTCATACCGTGTATTTTATTTCACTTCTTAGACTAAATATAGGTTTCACCTTGCAGTAATGTTATAAAAACAGATGTTAACGAGATCGCAACGTCTTGTCTTGATTGAAATTCTGTCAGTTAACAGAAAAAGGAAAATAAACCAAACTCCGTCTGCATAATTGTATGAAAACTTTAGACTACACGTGTATTTTACGTATTTTATAGCCTGGCCAGTAATATAAGAATGCTCGCTTACAGAAATGTAAGAAAAAAAAATTTATTTCCATTCATAATCTATGTAATAGATTATGAATGGAAATAAATTTTTAGAACAGAACAGAAAGAAGGATATTTATATTCCAAGAAAAAGGAAAAAATGTTTATTTATTTATGTAAGTATACACAGCAGCTAATTTAATCACACAATTACATACGAAAATAGAACAAGTATACACAAAACCGATAAATTAGCCAGTAGATGCATAACTATATTACCAGAAACAATTTATTAAGGGTTAATTTAAAAAATAATTTTTATAAGTTATGGTTGCAATACCTGATTGTTCGTCAACATATGTTCAAGATCCTACTAAAAGTAAGACAACAGAAAAATATGCGAAAGAAACGTATGATTTATTCTATTCATTTCCTTTCCGTAACCGTATGAACACACAAGGGGATTTTGTTATTACGCTTCTATCATGGCGTACGCACGGAACTCTCATTTTCCTTGATTTTTGAACACAAGAGATAACAACGAATTCAAAGAGACTTTACGATATTTTCCGGTAAAAGCGGAACGGTAGAACATATGGAAAAGTCAAATAATTATAATTGCTATTAATGTGCTGTTTAAAATATATTAAAACACAATAGAATTAGATTATCTTATAACTAGATTAAGTACCTTAGTTTTAAATATCACTTATTGTGCAATTCACTGACGCACACAAATCACATGTCTAGTCCCTAAAATGAACTTGTCTATTGCAAACTGTTTAAACCAACATTTGCAAATATTACTTAAAATTTATTCTCAGCAATTTTAACTTACCTAGATACTTACAAGCATCGAAAGCGGATATTGTTTGACAAAAAGCGATAAGAACGGAACACCATCCTTCGTAAATCCGGTGAGAATAAGCCGATACGAGATGCGACGAGTCTCACGGATGATGCCACTTTCATAATCCTATTATACAAGGGCACCCAATCCATTGCTGACGTTACGAGAATTGGGTTACGTTGTGGGTACTGGGTTATATGGATACCAAATTACTTGCAACATTATGAAATGGATTTCTAAGGATAAAGTAGAAAAAGCGCGTCAAATAGAAATCCATAACATCTGGACACCCTCTTACTTATAGACGTTATAGTGCCTACTGTTAGATCAAGTATTATAATAGAAATAAAAAGACAAAACCGGATCTTTAAAGAAAAATAAATCTATGGCAGAATATCTGAACGCCAATTTTATTTCGTATTTAAAAAGTTCGAATATTGACATCAATCACTTATGTCAACGAAAGTCAAACGTTGTACGAGTTGTTTTTTGTATTTATTTATTATTAATTATTATTATTTTAACAATGATAACATGTTACTGTACAGTTTTATTCTCCCGCAATTCTTAATACGATGGTATGTTAAAAATTATGTATTATTTACTTATTTGTTGCTTTGGTAATGTATTGTTATAAAACATTTGCATAATCATACTTCATACTTATAAATGTGAAAGTTTCTATGGTTGTATGGATGGATGTAGATGAAATTCGGTGTAAATGTAGGGGATAGTGTGGAATAACAAATACGCTACTCACTTTTTGTTTAAATTCTTCGCGGACGAAGTTGCGGGTGAAAGCTAGTCTTCTATAACATTAAAAGATTCCCTCGTCCTTGTCCATTCTAATGATTATCTTGAGAGACTTTTTTGCCACTAATGCGACTAATCGCCCAATTTGAACGCACTTGATTGAAATTTTCACAACTAATCTAAGGACCATTTCCACGGTAAAGCAGCCGCCCGATAGCTCAAAGATTTGGAAGCTGTAGTTAAAGCAAAACATAGAAGGTAAACGTTAATAATAGCAAATAAATCATAAATTTGTGAACGACGCGTAAACGTGACTTCTGATTAATCAATTACTTTTTCGCACCTACACAAATGTTTGTAGTTCACATCTGTAATTCGGTCTTTGTCAAGGTCTACAAGATGTTTAAAAAGATGAACTCAAAATGCTTCTATTATACCTCTACATACAAAATTAAAACACACTACAAAATCTTTGGTAAATACCGTATTAATGTTTTTTGTCTGTGACGTCGAGTCTCCTTATTTGTATACGCGTTTAATTTTTACTTAGCTCGCTTTGAGGTTGAGGTACTCGTTAAAATATTTACAAGGAATTCTCTTTAGTATGAGCTCTTTGTGTATCTTTCAGCAATATTTACATTACTTTTATTTCGTTAAAATTGTGGTGTTTGTAATGTGTATTTTGTTCTTCAAAGCTGACAAAAAGTTTTTTTATAAGCAATCAATTAAAATGAACCACAATACAAGAAATTTTCTAGTTACAGTTTTGTTTTTGGAAAATACATCCAAATAGATCTTTAGATTCATTCTATTAAAACTATTTGTCGTGTTTTAGATACACAAATAACGACAGCTTATAACTAGCACGATGTGTCAGATTTGCAATTGTTTAGTATGGAGTTTAGACGTTGTCCAGAGGTTAGTAGCCATTGACTGATATACAAAATTTTACGATCAATTAATACCCTGAATGTTAAAAATGTAATCAGTCGGACTTATTAGTGATATACTTTTTTAATAGTTTATCTGTAAACAGCCAAAAATCACGTTTTAAGTGGCAACTTTCGGGAGTAATGTTTTGACATGAATGCAGGGCTATCACCTTCTTCCTCTTGGGCATGCTGATCTGCGTCGTTTGCGTTGGATTCTGCATCAGCATCATAGCTGGCATTGCCTACGGATACAATTACTCTTTAGCAGAGTTCCTCACATTTACCAGTAAGTAAACTAAAATATGACATTTTCTGATTTCGTCTTACACTCTTTTTAGATTATCAATTTTAGTCGTTGCAAAAAGTTTACAATAAGGTTGGATTAATCAACCAAGTTCACACATTAACCGTAGTTTTTCTGTCTTATCAAAAGGTGATTATTGTATTTTTTACATTATTTGTTTTTTTTTGCAAGCTATGTTATTTTATTTTTAGGGTCCGATGTTACTGTGTACATGAGACGTGGTCAAATGAACGATCGACCAGATTTAGCACAGTTTGGAAGCAGAAGATTTGGAAATGATTTGGACAGTAAGTAAACTCTAAACATAATTAACCAATTCTATAATAGTATTGAATGGTTTTACTAACGTTAAAAATTCGGTTTTTAATCCGCATTTATTTTTGTCGCTTTAGAACTTCGACATTTCAATAAATGGCAATTCCGATTCTTTAGATTTCATAAACAGATCATTCAAACGTGTCTTCAATGTTTGTTTTATTGGATGTTAAATTATATGTAGCAATGTCGGGGAAATTCTGAAACTTGATAGACATTTTTCATCTAACTCAACATCTTGTTGTTTTAGCAAACTTCAGTACGGACTATCAAGAAAATATAGCTGATACTGGCGGAAAGAAACCTTTAGCCGAAACATTAGGAAAAGCAGATGACACAAGAAAATACGCTGAACGACTCTCTAAGTTTACCAAATCAGAAAGTTCGGATGTACCGGGTAGTGAAGAAGAAGTGCCGGAGGTTATTTTAATTCAAATAATTTTTTAAGAACAAATTCAAGTGATTTCAGAGGTCATGTAGATAATGAAGAACTAAAGCTTTCGCCCGCGACTCCGTCCGCGTGGAATTTAAAAAAAAGACTGAAACAAAAAACAAAACAGAACAACACATCTGTACCAAATTTCATCGAAATCCGTTCAGCAGTTTAGGCTACAAACTCTAACAAACATGCATCCATCCATTCATCCACCTGAACTTTCGCATTTAACATATTAGTATGATTTGCAGGGTTCTGTAAGTTATTACAGATTTACAACACCGCCGGTGCAGAAAATTTCAATCCACCCAAATCCAGCAATGCAAACGACGGTACTAGAGAGTGGGAGCTCCTCGATAATTATGAGGAAGTTTTCTCCGATAAAAGACATAGCAGTGGATTATGCACGAAAAGACCCGGATGAATATTTCTATAAGGTTGGCGATATAGATGAAAAAGATAAAATCAAATCAAAAATGAAAATTAACAAAGACATTTCCGATGAAAAACCCGAAGAGGACGAAAGAGAATATGCGACAAGGTATGGTAGAATTCTTGTATTGAAATATCTTTATGCGTTTGGAACACCATGTACCCGATATGTATCCGAGATACGGATCTCGGATACGTGTCGGGTACATGGTGTTACAACCACCTACGGAGATGTTATGTACGAGACACGGCATTGTTTAACTTTAGTCTAGTAGCATAATCCTTTCAATTTTGATTTCCATGATAGATGACGTCACTTGTCAAGTGTACAAGCTAAGCTGATTATAGGACTATAGACTGGTTATATTTAACGTTTCAATTATTGATCTTATTAAAAATATTTTGGTTCTCAGTTTTAATTACTTCACAGGCGTTTTGTACCGATGCGGCAGTTTGAGGGCGGACCAGAATTAGAAGAGGATGGTATTGCATATAAACCGGTTTAAAAGTTAAGAATTTGGTATAAACTTCATCTGGACTATAATTTTCATTAAAACTCAAATATGTGCTTGAAGTCTTAAAATTTTATTTCTTAATTATTTGAAAAAATATCAATTCGTATTATCACTGATATTACAATACTATTATAGTAATATAAAAAAATTAAGAATATAGATAACATAGAAATGTAAAAATGACTACACTAGAGCAGTTGTAGGAAAGTTTCCGTTAGTAATATTTTTCTATTTTATTGTTTTTTGCTATATTTTAATCTATATGATATCCAGTAGTTTTAGTAAAATGGTTTTGGTAATAATCAACTAGAACACAAACCATTCCACTTGTCCTAACTAAACAGGTGAAAGGCCTAAGATATACGAGGGGCAATATTTCTCGTCCGTACCGTAACAATATACGAAACCGTTTATGCTCTTTAATTAGCTCTCGACAAAAAGGTTAATTGAAGCGTGGAGTCTCTCAAAGTGAACAGTTTCATGTGACAAAACACATTTGCTAGAGAAACGTAACTCTCCATTTTAACATGGAAATGAAATATAAATAGAATTTAACGTACATAGTTATAGGCAATAAAGTACATTATTTTATTAGTAAAATACGTCGTTTAAATGTTATTTATTAGAATAAAAATATATAACATAAGAAATAGTGACCCCAAACATGAAATCTAACCAAAATTTAAACTATCGTACTTCATTGTCATCCGATATTGATAATCCAGATATTTTGTGTTTATTCTGTCGGTTTATATTTGAAGATCTTTTGCCCTGTTTCTTATATTTCTTGCTTTTTTTATCAGTGTGATGTTTACCATGCTTGTGTTTCTTTATTTTACCATATTTAATATTGTCCTGGAAATATTTTTTGGTACGTTTCTTGTGCTTTTCTTTGATATTTCTATCATTGCGATTATCATTCAAACGTGTCAGGAAACCTTTCTTTTTTCTAAGATATGGTTTAAGTTTAGTATCTCTTCTAGCTATTTCTTCACCAGTTTGCACTTCCAGTGAAATATCCTTTTTAATTTTAACCATTTCACTATCAGTCATTTCCTCTACAGTTTCATCTTTCAGCTTCGTTTCATCTTCCACATTATCTTCTTGTTCATTTATGGAAACGTTAATATTAACAATTTCTTTTGCTGCACCGGTTTCTATACTTTTAGCATCACCATCTTGCCCAGCACTTTCTAAGCCATGATCTTGCTCAGGATGTTGTTGTTCATTTTCACTTACCGTCTCTTCACTATTGTCCACCAATTTCTCGGAGTCAGCAACCGATGATTTCGGTAGTTTGTTGTTTAAATATTTTGATACTCTATTTACTAAATAACCATTTATAATAGATTGAGCTACAATTCTTTCCCTTGTTTGTTCAAGATTCATGATAGAGAAGTCCGTGTTCCTTTAAATTGAAGTATGTATTAATACGTGGATTTATTATAAGTAACAGTTACTGATTACTTATTGATTGCTGCTTACCTCCAATAAAAGTTACTGTCAATATTAAATGTGGTCTGAGAAGAGTCCTCTAAGTCAATGTTGACATTTAACGTAACATCTTGCAGTTCCATGTAAAATCCATGTTCATTTTTTTCATTATTACGATCAAAAGTTATTTTGCCATGAACCTAAAATACAACGTTTCCAATAACTGTGCTAATTATCATTTTAATGCTCAAAATCTAACATAGGAGAAACACTTTCCTTCACTTATGAAGTTTTAAAACACATTTATTTCTAAATATTAGTATTGTTTACCTTTAGTGTATTATAGCGTAGAGTATCAGCGATACCAACTGTTCGAAGTTTATAAGGACCACCAATTTGTGGGGAATAAGCTGTATCAAAACCATCGATTACTATATCCTCGAGCATAACAGATTCTTCACTTGTATTGCCTTGATTCTAAAAATTGAAAATATTAATTTAATTACCAGAAATCTCTTTACATATACGTGCTTTGTTATATTTTTCTTTGCTTACTTTAACAGTCCAAGATATTTGCATCGGATCCAAATCATACGATGCTTTATTATTCACAATGTTCTCTTTAATAGTATCGTGCACATATTTATTTATGTAAGTAGAAGCTTGTTCGAAGACTTTCTCCTGATCATGACTAGACATGAATTTTGCATGTAAAATTAAAAGTTATTTTAAAATTTTGGTAACATACGTTCTGACTATTGTTTATCTATGAATATGTTTATCGTTAAGCCCTCTACACACGCACAATTTCATCTGAACAATCCGATAAAGTCAGATAAAGCTAACAAAACTCAAAAATTTTCAGCTCTTAATATTGCCTACACACATTCGGTTTATCTGAACAATCCGACTTCACAAACTGATCGTGTATAGCGAAATTTATAAGAAGTCTTAATGGTACGAGTATACATATTTGACTGTTTTTTCTCATTGATACTAAATAAAATTATCATTATCTTAATAGCTCACCGATATTTAGGCAATTCATCTTCTAAAATAGAAGTGTTAACGAAACTAAATGCCGCTGATCGTAGCTTCGCAATGAGTTCTTTTCGTATCGGTTTGCTTAAAATGTTTTCCAAAATACTTGCTGCAAATAAATACATGTTTTTAATTAAGTTTTTTTAAAAGCAAATCAAGTCAACTCTAACTCAAAGATGCCTGGACATCATAATCGTTAAATACATCAATTGTCTTAATAAGTTACCTTGTATTTTTGTAAAATAAGGAGCTATTACTGGCGGTGAACCGGAACCTTCTCCTGAAATCTGGTTTTAATATATCCAGTTATTTTTTAAACTTGATACTCCTCACACACATTACTTATTAAAACCACAAATAATGTAAATTATTGTAAATACCTCGATGTTAAATTTGCAATTTCTTAAAGCAAACGTATCATGACCTAAGGTAACTGAGAATCCAGTCAGTCTAGCTATTGTAAAACCACTTATAGAGCAACCTTCAGCTATGATTCTGAAATATTGTTAAAGACATCAATTTTATTATTACTAAAATTAGATCATCGGTGGCTCAGGGGTTTAAGCACTTGACTTGTAATCTACAGGTCTTGGGTTCGAATCCCGCCATTTGATTTGATTTTCAATTTTTCGAATTCCATATGTTTATAATTTACCCGTCGTTGATGTCGACGTTGAATTTGATGTGATGCAACACGCACATATCGGCAAAGAACTTCAAATGTATGTTTTTTCTTTTTTTTATAACATTAGGTGGCAAACGAGCAAGCGACCACCTGAAACCAGACCGCCAAAATGGCGAAGCGACCGCTGCCATTTTGGCGGTTTCAGGATATCCGCGATAGGCGGATAGACATCCGCAATTGCAGATGCGTTGCCTACCCTTATAGGACGGAGGAGGAGACGCACATAAAGATATTTCTCCTTCCTATGTATCTCCTCTACCGTCAAATCCACTTCCTCTTCCCAACCTCTCCTTATAAGAAAAGGGTGGTAAAGAGAAAGGGACTTAAATTAGGCCTCCGGCACCACACTCATCAGACGAAACACGGAATTGCGTCCATTTCACGTCTGTCTTCTGTGTGGTCGTGGTATTACACCGGGCGTGCCGGCCCATTCGTGCTAAGATGTTAAAGCGAACACTACCACTGACAAATGTGTGAAGTCAACCAACCCGCAGTGGGCCAGCGTGGTTGACTATGGCTTAGTCACCCCTAACTTAGGGTAGGCTCCGAGCCCCTCACTGGGACTGTACAGTGAGCTGGTGATGATGATGGCATCAATTTTTATAGAATACCGCCAAAAGAGTAACCTTGCTACCCTTGGAACTAATTCGTATTCGACATAACGGTATTCTGAGCAAAGAGCGTAGGTAATGAACGACCTTTTTAAAAGATTTATTTACTTACGCCAAATGTCCTTCATCCTGAACTTGCTGTAGAACAAATGGTGAATTCTTGTATGGATCCTGTTCGCCAGCCGACAATACATCCGAGGAGTTCCTCATCATATAATAATCTGTCTCGATTATCATCTTGCCTAGTTCTACCTCGACTGACAGAGCATTGTACGCTAACAGAAAACTTATTTCCGGCTCTTTTATGTGTGGTAACTCGGTAAGGTGCATTTCTTGGAAAAAGCTAGAAATTTACGGTTTACAAAGAAAACTTGTTACTTGTTAAAACGATATAAAGTTTTAACCTTCAACTTTGGTTAAATAAATTTAATTCGGTATATTTAAGAGGCGTGTCAATTAAACCTAAATGTTATCAAAATTAATTCATAACTAGTACTTACACGTGCACCATATTATCGAACACATAAAATCCTGTAGATAATTTACATTCATTCTCCATTTTTCTTTCGATAGCATTCATTGTTTTCTTGCCAAAACTCTCTCTCAATGCCTGTGTATCAAATTTATTAAAAAAAAAAAAGAATATTACTTCTTACTAATCTTACTAATATAATAAATGCGAAAGTTTACCAGGTGGATGGATAGATAGATGTTTGTTAGAGTTTCTAGCTTTAACATCTGAACGGATCTGGATGAAATTTGGCATAGATGTAGAGCATAGTCTGGAAGAATACATAGGCTACTTATGTATTTTTTTCCTCTAATTCCACGCTAACGTAGTCGCGGGCGAAGATTAGTTATGAATAAATGTAATTTTTCACATGCAGAAATGCGAATGAAATGTAAAACTTCTTTTTCCCTTTTTTCCACCAATTAATGACTTTAGTCACCCCTTATTAGGGTAGGCTCCGAACCCCTCGGTGGCTATGTGATGATGAATTACTTTAGTGTTTTTTTTTCTTCCAACAACTGTTATGTTACAAAATATTTACTTACTACTTTTAAAGCATTCTCGAATGGCTTTCTGTGTTGCTCCCATTGCGTTCGAAAATTGTTTACTTTTTCTATTTAGAAAGAAATTTAAATATTAAAAACAAAGGAAATCATTTCAATAAAAAAATCACATAAAGGTATCTTTACTGTTAATGTTTTAACTTGCTTTTTTACAATAGTGGCTTTTGTCCAGTAGTTGGCAGATAAAGGCTGATGATGATTTTTAAACTTCCCAAAAGAAGGAAGTACTCAATTCGTCTGTATTTTTTTATTTTTTTTAAAGAATTACTATTTAATGACTTACCGCTTTTATAGTAATTCAAAATATCAGATCCAAAGTCAGAAAGAATTAAATACTTCTCCAATATTACTTCAAAAACTACTAAGAAAATGAAAAAGTAATTCATATTCCAGCGATTCTTAAAGTTTCAATGACATCGGGGAGAATGTTTCATTAAACTATGTAACTAAAGTTTTACAGCCAAAAGTTCATTAAGTTATTTAATTAAAAAGATAAGGAAAATATTTTTACATTCTAACCTTCAGCAGAAGTTTTTATGTAGAGTTATAAAAATGGAGATTTTAACCTTCTATCTTGTATTCCATAAATTCAGTATTTTTAACATTTAAAAAAAGATATTTTATTGTCATTGCTACAACAATCATTAAGACTAATTTATTTAACTACTAGCTTTCGCCCGCGATTCCGTCCGCGCGGAATTAAAAAAATAACAAATGCAAGTAGCCTATGTGTTCTTCCAGACTATTCTCTACGAGAATATCTATGCCAAATTTAATCGAAATCCGTTCAGCCGTTTAGGTTCCAAACTCTAACACACAAACATCCATCCATCCATCCATCTATCTACACTTTCGCATTTATAATATTAGTATGATTTACAATACGATGATCACATGTACTCGCACAAAAATATTAATCTGAAAATCCGCATGTTTTCTCGATACACAATGTCAACATAATAGAGAAACTCCCCTATAATTTAACATAGATGTAGGGAGAAAAAAAGACAAAACTGTTTTCGAACATATGATATGGCGGTATAAATTAATTTAAAGACTTTTGGTAATACAGTGGAAAATTTGTATGAGAAGTCATGCATATGATGTTGAACTAGCGGCGTAGGAATAATGTTTTATTGCATATTTCCTAACCTTACTTTTCCACTGTCGTTATACGTTATAACAGTGGTAGTGCCCCCTTTAACATCTTAGCACTGCAGGGCCGGCACGCCCGGTGTAATACCACGACCACACACAAGACAGACGTGAAATGGGAGCAATTCTGTGTTTCGTCTGATGAGTGTGGTGCCGGAGGCCTAATTTAAATCCCTTTCTCTTTACCACCCTTTTCTTTTAAGGAGAGGTTGGGAAGAGGACGTGGATTTGATGGTGAAGGAGATGCATAGGAACGGGAAATATCCTCTTTATGTGCGTCTCCTCCTCCGTCGTATAAGGGTAGGCAACGCATCTGCAATTGCGGATGTCTATGGGCAGCGGTCGCTTCGCCATATTGGCGATTTCAGGTGGCCGCTTGCTCGTTTGCCACCTTATGTTATAAAAAAAAACGTACAAAAACATAAAATGAGAAATCAAATTAATTATAATTGTGGATGTGACGAAACCGTGAAAACCTACGGCGATTATTATCTATATATGAAGGGTTTTACCCTAAGGTACAGAATTGTCCCAAACTGCGTTATAAACAAAAATAATGAAATTCTTAGTTGCATAATAGAAAAACAATTAAAAATAATTGAAATTGCAATTTCTAAAAATTCTCGTTATGTTAAGATAATTAAAAATTTGATTTTAACATAAAGAAACAAACGCAATGACAACGTGTTTTCCACAAGTTTTAATTTTAACCTTTATTTTTGTTATTATTTGCTCGTCATATGTTAATAGTGATACGATTTATAAATCAAAAAATGGGAAAGGTAAGAATTTAGTTTAATAACTAAGTGTTAGAAAAATTAATAATGTTTACTAATAATCATGATTAGCCTCTTGAAAAACATTTGTTTTGTCTAATTTTGTCTAATTTAATTACTTAGAGTTTTACATTTTCTGGTGTCCTTAAAGCACGTTTTCTGCGTCGAAAAGTATATAGCAGAAAAAAATTCGGGCCAATTACTTTAAATAATTCTACGACCGATGCCATTGTACACCGGGAAAATATATCAGAAGTACCTCAAACAGATGACGCTGAAAAGAGAAAAAAAGAAGGTCTACCTCCTGTGATATCACAGTCTGTCCTGCAAGAAAAGGACCTCAAGAATAAATGCTGGATGAAAGTAAATGCAAAAAATCATTTCGAAACAATGGATGGATTAGACGGTAAGATAATTTAAAAGAATGTAATCAGAGTTATATCTTTACGTGTTTTTATTTTTTTTAATTCATAGATCGATTCGAATCCGTACGTAAGAAATATGAAGAAGCAATCGAAAGCGACGACTTGGACAAACAAATGTTGGATGTGAGTTAAAGAAATTGTTTGTACTTTAAATTACTAAGACTAATTTAAACTGTTTGAATTGTTAACGGGGGATCGCAAATATTCACCAGAATAAGGATTCAAAAGAAAAGAATAAGAATGCAGTTTTTATATAATTCCATATCAATTCTCATGTAGATGATGCTGAAGTCTAAAGGTACAGCGGAAAGAGTTTCACAAGGATCCGGCGGCGATCCCAGCTTCATACCAGCTGGTATCAATCTCGGAGGTTACAGCATGATGAGACTGCAAGATTCTATTCTGTAAGTTGTAAGATTTTGATGCGTAGATTTATTTACTAATTTTACAACTGATAATAACTCTATCACTAAAGGAAATGCTTTACTCTATCCTCGAACGTTGTCAAAACAATATATTTAGTCCTGAAGATATATCAAAAGTAAAACTTTAACATCAGTATACAAGAAATTACTTTCTGATTCGTTACTAAAATGGCCTTGGAGGCCTAATTTAAGTCCCTTTCTCTTTATCACCCTTTTCTTTTAAGGAGAGGTTGGGAAGAGAAGTGGATTTGACGGTGGAGGAGATGCATAGGAAGCGGAAATATCCTCTTTAGGTGCGTCTCCTCCTCCGTCGCATAAGGGTAGGGCAACGCATCTGCAATTGCGGATGTCTATGGGCAGCGGTCGCTTCGGCATTTTGGTGGTTTCAGGTGGCCGCTTGCTCGTTTGCCACTTTGTGCTATAAAAAAAATGGCAAGTAAATTATAACATTAATATTTCATATGGGATTTTCTATACGTGGATAAGTGAAAATTACTTACTTGTTTACAATCTCACAAATCCCTCCATCCCTGCTTGTAATCTGTCACGGTCCACGGGACATGTGGCTCCCTAATAATCCTGTCCATATGTAATTCTCCAAGGCTACGTCCGCGTCTACGTCATGTAGAGATTACGAGCCTGCCAAGGAATTTCTCTTGATACGCAATAAAAAAATAGGTTAATGGTATTATGAATATTATATGATATTTGGCCAATATCACTCGTAGGTCTTTTAATCGCGCGGAAGTATTTTTGCGATAATGTGCTTTTATCGTCTTGTTACTCTAGTTTATAGAATTTGTCCTTCAGGAAAATGATATTTTAAAGTATGATAGTTCAGAGACCATTTTATAAGCATTAAAAATAAGTGTAGATCATAAATATCGCATCCGTTTGTTCTCATGCTCTGTTGGATTAGAATCAGTAAATAGCTCATACTGTTTGAACATGGTGGTATTGAAGTTAGAACGGTAAGCAGATACCGGCTATTCTCGTCTAAATTGAGGGTTACAGTTTACAGATAATCTCTATTCATACTCGTAAACTGCAAGCTTTTTTATAAATTAATAAATGAAGTCTCCTTTTCAGATTCTTCCACCGAATGAAGCTCAGAAACAACACACACTTCCGCGTTGATGCCTTGCACAATGATTTTTCCAACATGGTCCTCACAGCAAAGTTATCGCTCAATGATCTCCACATACTGGGAGCTTATGAACGTGTTCTTACTGAATCAGATCCATCTGAACTATTCTACAAGCCTACATTCGGTGAAGTAGAGTAAGTACATCTATCGGTACTAAGAAACATTTATGTAAAATATACGAAGCCTAGGATAATCTATCGAATTAAAGAACGAAAATATGTTCCTTCTCTGGGTAATGTGTATCTTGCAATTTGAACTATATCGTAGGATGTTATTCGGTTTGCAAAATATTTTATACATATGTGTGTTGAGTTTAGTGTTCAATACATGACAAGAAGGTACACTTCGAAAAAGTATACATTTTGTAAAACAAGTACTTCCAGTGTAACGCTATAAAATCTATCAATGAAATTTATAATTGAAAATTCCTTTATTACACGACACACAATATTTTAAACCCTAACGATATCAGTTTTTTCATATCCTTCAAATCACAATGTGGAACCAAAAATGAAGATAAATTTCGTTAGTAACAACATCTGTGTCGGATATAGCCGGATTTACGGTTATCCGGCTTGAAGGACTATTTTATTAACTTCCTTTATAGACGAGGAAACTCGACAAATGGTTTCGCATATAGGGAGAATTAAATTTATTGCGCTTGCTAGTTGATGAACGGACCAATGAAAATTAAGAATATTGTCAAAATTTACAGTTAAATGAAGATTCTTTTATTTTAATTTGTCCTAACAACTCGAAAAATTTGTTTCTTCTTATTCCTAAATCCAACAATAGGTTACAAGTTACGCATACCTTTCCCTTTTCTTATTTATCTTAACTGTACACCTGAAAAAGAAAATCGGCTCCGTTGGGAATTATCCCAAACTGCGGGGGTCGAATGTAAGCAAAACGACTTATTTGTATTTTCTTATTTGGTTAACAATAGATTTCTATTACGAAACGTGCAATACAATATGGAGGGAAGGTACCGTTTGCTACGGAACAAACTGACTATCGAGCTTGTTGTTTCCGATATAAATACAAACGATATATTAATGACAGTAAGTAATTTTTATTCTTTCATCATCATTTGTATGCAGTTTTGAGAACTTTTGACCAAACATTACCAACATCTTTAATCTATTTCTAGTTTTTTCTACTCCGTCAATTGACTTTTTGTCTTCATTTTCAGTATCAAAATAATGAAGATACAACTAAACCAATAACTTTACAGCGAAAAAATATCGGTAATTATTAAATACATTCCATTTAAAATTTAATTTGATTTAATTATTTTTTCTTATTGTAGATGAGTTTCTGGACAGATTAAAAACGGATTTGGATAAATGGTTAAAAGATTATTTCAATGATTATTTAATGTATTTTGGTATAGAGGGAAGTAAAGCTAATGCTGAATTATTGTAAGTTTTCTTTGATATGTTTCCAAATCAAAAAATAAATCTGTATTTTCCTCGCCGTACCACAAAATTGTTACCTCGAACTTTCTCGAATTGTACGAGTATAAGATTTTCACCAAATAAACAGTTAAACCAAAATTTAAGGGAAATTGTGAGATAAAATGAAGTGAAATTGCATTATGTGGATAATTATAAAAATAACTAGATTCTTGATTTATTTACAGGGAATATGAAAAGGAAAAATATCTTTCACTAAACGATTATACCGATCAAGTTTTAGAAAAAATGAAAAAGAGATTAAGAGACTTGAGTTTCGAAGCTGTTCAAATTCCCAAGTTCACAGTTACCGCTGTTACTGGAATTGTATGAATATTTTTTCAAATATTTTTTCTTACCGCTAGGAATAGACAGACTATTAAAAGTCCAAAAGGAAAATAGCTCCAGAATTACTATGAAAAACTACACTAATACTATGAGTTGTTGCTTTGCCACTTTTGTGGTGATATTATATGAGATATCCTTTTATAATTTATTCTTTGCTACAATAAACTGGCAAATAAACTTTGCGTTGCGAACAAAAACTCACCACAACGGTGAGTTTTTGTTACTTAAGTAAGCCATTTGCTCGCTTCTCTCGTTTTATTTCAAGAAAATATTGAGTACATGAAAAACAAGTAATAAAGTCTGGTATTCTGTTTTCTCTAGCAAATAAAGCTTACGAAGGGTGTGCTACGAGGCTTAAACACAATTCATAGAAGAGGCGTAGCGACGTGTAAGAAAGAAGACCAGTTTCGTAAAATAGACATGACAGTTGGATTTGGTAATTTACAGGTTATATAATGTTACTAAGTTTAAATTCATTTATTTGAAGCTTAAAGATTTATTGAAAACCTTATTTATTAGGCTACATATAATTACGAAGCTGTATTCAACACAGGAGTGCCTCCAGTAAATGGTGTATTGTTTGTAACAGCACATGAATTAATTGCCCACATGGGAATAGTTCTTAATAAAAACCCAGAAACCTTGAAAATAATTATCGACTCCATAGAACATGTAAAGTAAGTAAAGAACAAAATTTGAATTAGATAAACCAGGTACATGTGTTCGTCGTTCTGTTTTGTTTTTATTTTATTTTTGTAATATGTAACTAAACCTTTTGATAATTTTAGGCCAGAATCAATAACTGTGGAAGGGCCTGCGAATAGGATCATAGGAAATTTAAAAAATTTACTTGAACGGCATGTCTTCACATTTATTTCTAATGCTATTATCCACAACGTAAAGATGATCAGTACTATTACGGAATGTGGTAAGAAACTTTCGAGAGAAAATAATGAGTTGTAAATAAAACATATAACTTATAATTATAATTAATAACTAATTAATAATTAATAACTAAATAATAAATTATAAATAATAATAACATATAACTTATAATTATAATAATAACATATAAATTATAATTTTTATTTCCCAGAGCCAAAACTAATTGCTTTTAATCATGAAGAGCATTCCCGAGAAAATAAAGAAAATACCGACAGTGAGAATGAAAATGAACTAAATCACAAAACCGAAGTACAGATAAGTGAAATACCAAAACAGACTAAAGATTCAGAATCAAATGAAATTCTAAATGATGATAAAAATGATACTACTAATTTTGAGATAACAATTGATAAATTTGAAGGCGACGCTGCATCCATTAGTAAAGAAGAAGAAATTGAAAACGAAAATCGAAGCAATATGAAGCCAGAAGACGTCGAAAGCATCAAAGGCCAAATTGATTTTAGCCATAGTGACGAAAATCATTCAAAGAGCGACAAATCGGCAAGCGCAGACACTTCTGAAACCAAAATAAATAAAAGTGTATTGGAAAACACACAAACAAAAAAGTTGTGAAAAGAATTCTGTATTTTTAGATAAGTTACCTAGAAATAATCTAATTGCCTAATATAGAGCACAAAGGTGAAAAAAATTTTCACCTTAACTTAAACAATACTTCCGGGGTGTATTTGTGGTAAAATTGTTGACCGTTATTAATTGTGTTGTTTTTAAACAATCTTTAAATTGTTATAATATAACACTGTTCTAGAATACAATAATAAACATTCGTTAAAACTTTATAGGTGTTTTGAATAACTTCTTAACTTTTGAAATTTACGGGCCCAGTAAATCGGGACAATAGGATTCTGCGAGAATAGTACAAAAAGTACAATTTATAGCTGCAAAAAAGGTTGAAATGGTTACTCAACTTCTAAGCCAATAGAAAAGACCTTTGTCGTCATTTGGTATGAAATACTGAATGTAAACTTTATTTAAAACTAGCCTATATGTGTTTTTCCGGAGTACCCCCCACATTTATGTTCATAATTCACATCGAAATCTGTTCAGCCCTTTAAGCTACAAACTCTAACAAACATCCATCTATCCATCCATCCATCTAAGCTTTCGCATTTATAATATTAGGTAGATATCATTCGTATGAAGGCGCATGGGAACAGATAGTCATCAAATAAAAATAGTAATAAGCGTTCAGAACCTATATAAAACATAATCTATAATTCAATGACATTTGGGTTGTCAGTTTTCTTTGTCAATGTCAATTAGTTTCTGTCAATGTCACTCTGTCACTGCCTTGCTGTACAAAATTACAAATTATATTTAAACAATATGTTTCGTTAATTCGACTAAATTTAAATACTACTTCAAACAAAATTTCCCTTTTATACTACTATCGAGGTGATGTATGTAGCAAGATGTCTGACGAAGAAAGTGTGGATATTAAACAAGAGTTGCTGGATCTATTAACAAATGTTCAACCAAATCTACAAGATGTTATCAAACGGGTAACTTTTATACTATTACAATAACAACATTTGTCAATTTTTGTGCATTCAAAGATATCTAATTGCATTTTTGTTTCTGCTTTTTATCTATACAGCTTACAACTGCCAAAATAAATGTATGTTCTTAAATATGTTTTAAGTTGAATTTGCTATATGCAATTTTATTATTTCAGAGTTTCACAAATGTTGTATTGCAACAGAATAAAAATGGTGAACAAATCAAACCGGATGTACTGGAAGACACATCATACTTTGCTAAAAACACCCAAGTGTAAGTTTAACTAAGTGGTTTAAATCACTATTGCAACTAGTTTCAAAATTGCAAGAACTTGACTGACATAGTAAATGACTTTGTTATCTCTAATAAAAACTATAAAGAGGAAAGATTTGTATTTTTGTTTGTTTTGGAATAATTCAAAAACTACTGGGCCAATTTAAACATTTTTGCCCATTATAAAGCTATGTTCTCAGTGAATAATATAGCCTTTTTTTATTATTTTTTAATTTCACTCAAGCGAACTTGCCAGTAACAGCCAGTTATCTAATGTTAAAAAAAGAACACTGCACTGTCCTGTTTTTTTTTATAATATATGTGGACAAACAGTGGGAAATTTATAAATTTAATTACTTATTTTATATAACTTAACTAAATATGCAAATGTATTACTTCCAGTAATCTAACAAGATTGGAGCTACTCAGGATGCCTACATTCCACCTGCAGACGGTATCTCTAGACCTGAAGTCAATGGCGCTAAGTCTGAGATGTTCACTGGGAGAGGTCGGTGTTAAAGGCCTGTACAGTGCATTTAATGAAAACTTATATAACCTTATACCTGTCATGTCAGAGGGACATGTTTTGTAAGTAACATTCTTTTTTCATAATCTTTGATATTGCTAATATACTCTATGGGAATATGTAGTACATTATGGAATAATATTAAATGATATTTTATGTTCTATAATAATAAGCAATCAATTGGTGTTTGAATTATTTTTTTCTGTAAATTTAAAATGTGCATTACTTACTACTTACTTTCTGTGCTGGCAGACCAACCCAAAATGAGTCTTTGCCTCCAACATGGGAATTCATTTGTAATTAAGAACAATTAAGAAATATTTAGTATTTATGCAATCATGCTCCACCAAGTGCTTAATCTTGTGACTCAAGCTACCAGTGATGAAATCTGCAGCAAAACTAACCTACTCCACTGTGTGCGGTTTCTAAAAAATTGTCTTCCCCTTAATCTAACTATTTTGTAAGATCTTAAAATATTGGTCCAAGTTCTTCTCTATAACTCCATATTTAAAACTTATTACATAATTGTTAACATGTATATCACAAAGTATTTAATTGTATTTTCTTTATTAAAAGGTCTGTACAATGAAGGATATGGTAATTTAATGATTTTGTATTCTATGTTTTGCTACTACTGCTTTATATTATTTTATATAAGCTTTTGCCCCCTACATGGAATTAAAAAAAAAACTTAAGCAGTAGCCTATACATTCTTCTAGACTATCCTACATCTATGCCAAATTTCATTGAGATCCCTTCAGCCGCTTAAGCTACAAAATCTAAAAAACATCCATCCATCTAAACATTCACTTTTATAATATTGGTAAGATTTGAAAAAGTTATACATTGAGTCTATGTGTTTATTTAGAACAAAATGTTTTTTCTATTATTTTTTTTTAATTTCTGTTTTAGATCACTTCTGTTTCTCAATCATATACAAATTAACAACATAGTATTTGTTGTATTTCTAATTGTTAGGTTATTTTCAGAATATCACTATCAAATATGACAGCTGATGTAAATGTAGGTCTGGTGATGGAAGATGACGTGTTCTCATTCGTAAACCCCGGAATTGATTTTGTACATGATGAAGTTATAGTCAAGGTAAATATGTGTATTATATCTTTATAGTTATAAAAAAAATATTCTCATTATAATTTAACTATGCCACCAACTTTTTAATTTTTTAAAACTCTGAAAATTGGAAAATTTGTGTATAAACCAGTGGCGCGAAGCCTAGCTTAAATTATGGGGTCTTAGCCTTAGTTACCTGCTGGTCCACTGCGGATCGGTTGACTAATATATGTGGGAATAGATTTTGGCGTGGAAGGAAACGGAATGGAAGTGTAACAGAGAGGGCAAGTGAGCGACAAAGAGAGAGGTTGAAGAGCAAAAGACAGATCAAACATTAACAGAGTAGATAGGGTAATAAGAGAATTAAAGTTTTAATTGATTTATCTAGCGTTTTAGTTGTTCATCAAAGAATCCCAACTACTAAATATATTATCTGATAATGTTATAAAAATGATTTCAGTTGTCATGGCCATCACCTCAAAGAAATGGTGGATATGAATTTACGACAACGGAACAATTAGCTAAACACATAGGTAAGGACTCTAGATAAAACTACAGATCTCTAGATGAAGCTTTGTTGCGCCGATATATAAAATATGATATTATAAAAATTAAAAAGCTACTAAGCCGATTTCAGAAAATGTCGCGACTAACAGCTACTTTATACCATTATAGTTAAAAATGTGCTCAATTTAAAAAAAAAAACAATTCCAGATGATCTACCGCTGACCGCAGCAGTATCCTTGCCCCTGTACGCGTTACTGCGACACCGGCTGCAGCGGCACCTGGCGCTGGTGCTGCGGCAGGCCACCAGCGTCTCCGACCTGCTCTATACAAACCCTAGCCTACTAGAAGTCTATAGGTAAACCTTCATACTTGACTAAAGTGACAGTTTTCTGCTGGCTTTGTCCAACAAACTAGTAAATAGCTAATGTCTTGTATAATTTTCTGTATTGTTAATAGATTAAGGGCCTGTCCCACCACTGGCTGATAGAGGCTCAGATAGCTTAAAAATGACATCACTGTTAGATAAGAGAAGAAAATCCGATATTTATATGACATATTTTACATGTTGGATTGTTATCAGACAATTTATAATTTTGGTGGGATAGGACCTTAATTATGTAGACACATTAATCCTTAATTCAATAGTGTCCAGTGTGACGAACTAATTAAAAAAAAACTACTGAAGTAGTTTTGATCTAAAATACGTGAGACTTTGATTGTAGTGTGTTGGTAACATAATATTTTGCTACAAAAACTCCCTCTAGTTAAGGGTTAAGTATTACCATGATAAGTGATTCAAAAACTTAAAATAGCAATTATCTTAATTTATTATTATCTATTATTAATAGTTAAAATAATAAATCCATTTATTATTTTAACTGCTAAAATTGTATTGTTTTATTTAAATTTGAACGTAGTATTAGTAAAGTAACCAAGCAGAAAATATGTAAACTATGATTTTTAATAAAGAAAAAAAATTGCTATCACCAAAAAAAAATCATGTGCCCACTATCCACCAGACATCATGTTTTATTGAAATAATTGTGTTAGCATTTTAAAAATAAAATAAAAACAGAATAACATCTAATCTTATCACCACTACAAAACAATTAGGAATAAGAGGAAAAAAAAACACAACAAAGAAATAAAAAAGTTCAAAAAATTAGGGTATTGTACTGTTAGGTCGATGGCACGCGAGCTGTGCGCCAAGGGCAACCGCGCCGTGGACATGGTGCTCATCAACATGCGGCGCACGCTGCTGCAGACGCGCCGTGAGCTGCTGCAGCTGCCGCCGCTGCACGCCACATTCATGCACAAGGTATATAGCAAGATTTTTTTTATGTATAGCAAAATAAAAATATTTATAGTGTTAAGAAATCGGTACCTTGCCGGTATAGCGGCACAACACTAGATCATTGGCATACACGTCCGTCCCTATGACAGCTGTCAATGTCAAACAGAAGTAGAACAGAAAAGCGCGCTAATATCTGGCAGTAATCGATAGATGATATATCAAAGTATGTTACGTTGTTTGCGCTATAAAAACATAGAAACCTCAAATAGTGATCGTATACATAGTTGTATGACGGCATACTATAAAAATGAACATAAGGGCTTGGCTAATTAAGGACTGCTTCAAATTTAGTATTTATCTTCGTTACCTTTTTTTTAACCAGATAATATAAGCAATACCTACTATATTTTCCCTCTTTGACAACTTTGTTCTTACTTGCAAGTGGGCACTGGTGACAAGTTGCCCACTCGACGACAGCCTATCAAAAACAAATGTATGTAAAAGCGTGGGCTTGCCGCTCATTGCCTTTACTTCACGGCTACGATTTTTACAGAATTGAAACCATTATTAACTACACTTGCTACACTTAACGAATTTTTAAGTGGTGTCTCTGAGTGTAGGAATCTACAATAATGGTCTTATCATCAATGTTTTAGTCATCCGTGTAATAGATTTATGTTTAGATAGGATCGATATCGTTCGTGGGCAAGTTCGAGACGGAGGCGGGCTGGGTGAAGAACTTAGCCACCATCAACAGGGTCGGGGACGTCAGCGTCGCGCTGCTCGCCGGCGACAGGACCAGCTTCAGCGTCACCCTCAAGATAAAGGATCTACAAGTTGGTTGTATACATTTTTAAACACCTCAATATTTGTAAATAATCTTTACGAATGATTTTCTACGTATGAGTTACGGGCCTTTATCTAATTAAGTTGTAGATGATAAAAAAAAATAAAGTGGAATAGCGCAAATAAAAGTAATTTTAATAAATTCAGTGCCGATCACTCGGAGCCATAGTCACGGTGCCTCCTACTCGGATCCGAGCGATATTCTGTTCTTTTTAGACATTTTTATATTAATAAATATATTAATAGTAAATAAGTTTTAAATAAATCAGGTATTTGCTTTATAAAATCCAACTATCGGGTTTATGAAATGAAACAAGTTATTTCAACATCAAAGTAAGCTTTAATTGAAGATGGGGTGTATTAGCTGAGTGTGATGTGGCAGATGGGGTACGAGGGGTACCGCATGCGCGCGATGGGCGTGTCGTGCTCGGGGCGCGTGTCGGCCGCGCTCGCCGACTGCGCGCTGCACCTGCGCCTCTCCGCCGGCCGCGCGCTCGCCCCGCCCTACGCCCCGCCCTACGCGCAGCCCTACCTGCAGCTCGACTGTCTACGTCTCGACCACTTGCAGTCAGTACACATAACCTTTTTTTGGTGTCGGCAATCGCCCAAAGACACCCTGCCGAATAGGGGCATGCTCGTATGCTCTATAGCCATTCTCAAGTGACGAAGTTTCCGGGGTCTCCAAGGAACACACCGGAACCTTCAGCACTTAAACTTTCTCTTTGGGGTGGACACACAACCTATAATCATCTAAGGAAAGAAAATTCAATTTTCTTTGCTTAGATGATTCAAATTTAAAAAAGCAAGAGCCAGTAAAGAACTCGTACTTTCTTATTAAGTATCTTGGCTGCTCAATTTTCCATCCTCCGCATCGCATTAAGCCCTGGCACACCTAAAATTATGTTTTGTGGTAAGAGCACTAAGATAAAGAGAAAGAGAGATGACATTTAGCACTCCATAGTTTATATAAACAATCTGTTACGCTTTAGCTCTCTTATTTTTCTGAGCACCTTTTAAACTAAAACAGGTTATTAATGTATTATATATCGTTTAAATACATAAAAAATATGTATTTCCAGGTCAATGGATATGCATGTGACTGGGCTAGGTCCGCTGAGCGGCGCGGCGGGGCTGGTGCGCACGTGGGCGCGGGGCGCCAGTGTCGCCCACGTCGCGCCCGCGCTCCTCGCACAGCTCACACACGAGCTGCACACCGCGCTCACGGAGCTGCCGTTGTGGGACTTACTGCACGCAAACGAGTACTCGCACACATCAGGTTCCCACTGTGCGTCGTAGCCCACGCCTAGACAGCCTGCACATGTTAAACAGCCCACGCCGACCCTGCGCGGCACACTAAACAGACCACATAAGTTGTCACTTTGTCAGGCTAGCCCACGCCTAGACGGCCTGATGCAGGACACGCTATGGACATCGCCCACATAACTTGATATATTGCCCATTATGCGTGATTAACCCACTCCTAGCTTGTACTACAAGCTATACACATTGACTACATAAGTTGCTACTTTGTGTGACTAGCCCACGCGTAGACAGCCTATTGCATGGCAAGCCATCGCCCACATAAGTTGCATAGTTGCCCACTGCGAGCCTAGTCCATCGGTACATACGTCTCGTAATTGCCCACTATACTAGCTTAGCCCACACCTAGACAGCATCCCTCTTTTAACAATTGGGACGCCTTGTAAAGGTGAGGAATTTAATATGGAGCTCTGCTAAAATAGCAAATAATAAGTATTTTTTTATTTTTCATAAGGAATAAATTAAAATCTTCATATATTTTTTATTAGAACAGGGTTATAGTCAATACATGACCATGAAAATGTATTTACACGAATTACTAAGGTACAAGGACCCCATTCGTACATTATTTTTTTGGTTTATTTGTTAATTTTACATTTGCTCAAATCGATTTGTCCATATTTATTTGTTTTTTTTTAAATGGTGTGTTGTACAATACCTATACAATTTTATTTAGAAACTATTATTAAACGATCAACTAAAACAGTATATTTAAATTATTTTTACTAGCTTAAAGTTGCAAGCATTTTTACACTAACTATAGTTTTTGGACTTTTAGACTAAAACGGCATTTTTTTTCAATATATTTGTTTTGTACAATACAATTTTCACAATAACTTTAGGTTTGCTCTAATTTTGGGTTCTAGGTTACCTAAACCGATGTTTCACGCATTTTAAATAATTTTATTTAAAAAATAATTAAATATATCTCGTTTAATAAAATTCTTATATGTAATGGCAGTACTAGCAAAAGGCCAAGTTCTCATTTCTATCTAGTTTTCTATTTATCTATCCAATCATGTATATTTTTATACATATATCTAATGATATTAAAGGCCTGTCCCACAATTCTTGTAAATTATCAGACAATCTGACGTATGAAATATGTGATGGAAGTATAGGATTTTGGTACTCTGACAGTGACGTTACTTTTAAGCTATCTGAGCCTCTATCAGTGGTGGGACAGGTCCTTAACATTTTAATTTTTATCAAAGTATTGAACATAACTGCTAGCCTTTTAATCCCTTCATATTTCTTATATTTTTATCACACTTTTAGTATTTTTTCACTGAGTTTATTGTGTACTTTTATCTAAGTTGTTATGTTACCTTAGTTATAGTAATGTAAAGAGCAATAAAATTATATTAGCTTATTTATTATGTATTGTAAATGTATTTTGTATTTATATCTTACAGTTTTCATATAATTTCAGATTACATCGTTATAGATCGACACGATATCTGACCAAATGGGCATAGTCAAACTAAATTATGCTCACTAGCGCCATTCTGTCACTGTCAAATAAATGTCAAAGACACCGTACTGTAGCTGTCATGTTTTTTTTGTAACATTCAATGCCTTTTTTACATATTTCATTAAACTAACTATAACAGAGTCTTATCGGGACAGATATTCTTGTTTGATTATGAATTGAGAAATGAAGAAATTATTATCTATTTGAATATTATAAATCGCAAGGATTTTTTTTAGAATGCCAGATGTATTTGACAGTTTATAGTGTTTACATTATCTTCAATACTACCGAATTGAAATAAAGATTAAAATAATCACATTTTATTTGCCGATTTATTTGTGCGTTCAAACCGCAATAAAGTACATAATTTAGAATGTCTTGAAAACGGAATTGGTTGTTTTTTTATAGCGGTTGTGAAAGCTTGATATTTGAGACTGTTGTAAATTGTGTTTTTATTATACAAGTTGTTTATTAAAATTATTCTTTGCAGTTTTTTGTTTTTTTATTTTTCCTTTTACTAAAAGAAAAAAATATTTTTACATGTCCGATATTTTTAAAGTAAGAGTACAGACAATTCTATATGATAAAAAAAGGAAGAGAGTTTGTAAATTCCAGATGGCGCCACTTTTGTGAGCAATATCTCCATTGAAAAAAATATGGATTTCGGAATGGTTTGGTTTCATTATTCTACGAATAAACATGGAATTTGATTTTTAGTACGTAGATGGGACTAGAAATATTCTGCAAGAGGCGCTGCCTATTAAAATGGTTTAAATTATTTTTTACACAATAACTTACTTCTAAATTCTAAACCAAAGATTTTATATAATTGACAAATAGAGTTTTTTGACTTGAGGTTGTCACATTTGTAAATCGCTAAAATACTTGGTCTTTTATTTTTGAATTAACGAAGCGGAAAGCGCCAAAGATTTTTTATTTTAAAATGTGTTTTTCGGGACAAGTTTTCAATAAATTACCCATATAATAATCATAGAGTTTCTACGAAATAAACAGAGCAAGTAGAAAGTTGATGAAAGTGTAGAGGCAATTGTGTTTTTTCCTCTGACTTGTATTTGAGAGAAAAACTGATAGCAGCAACAGGCAAGGCCGCCTGGTTTACATTACACCAGTAAAGTAGGCTAGTAGCACTCAACATGACGCTTGCATAATTTAAATACTTTGGCGCCAGTGAGCCAATACAATCCATACCAGGTCTGCGCAGTATTGTACTGCTCTCCAACTGTACTGGCCAAATGTAAACCAGGCATAATGAAATCCTCTATAGTGGTAGAGTGATATAGTTTGAAGAATTGTTAATGTATATTTTTACAGCAGTATCAATAAAAAAATATGGGAATCCTCTGTTCTACGTTCGCTGGTATAGATTTATGCACTAGCCGGTAACTAATTAAATTACATTTAGCTATGTTTATATATTCTGTTTAAAATGTACAAAGTCTGTTTAATCTTTTTTTTTTATTATTTGCGTATAGACTTGCCAACTGGTTTCTGTGCTTTGTCACACTGGGTGGAATTATGTCCTTTATGCAAATATCTGTTATTTACGGTATGACCATCGGCTACCATACGGGGCAAGAACAATTAGCTTATTTTGCCGGTAAGTTTTCCATTTACATTTTCATGTTCTATTATCGGAAACATTTAGTTACATGATTTAAGATAAACCTTATTTGCGTTCAAAATTGTATACATTCATAATATTCGTTGCAGTTTTTTAACATTTCTATTAATTACAAAGTCTAAATCAAGGGTGCCGTTTCGACACCCCTTATTAGTGGCGGCTAAGCTGCCGCTTCGATTCCTCTAGGGCTGTCACTAACCGAATATTTATATGATTTTAGTCAGAGCAAGAAATGTACAAAGCACTACAAGGTTCAGTGGACCGTTGCTGCGTACGGGTACCGAGGTGGAGCGCCGCACGGAGCCCTATAGCCCTGACACCACCACCATCACTACCACGAGCCCACCAGAAACTACCACAGAATCCGTGCTCGGTTTCGATCACTTTTTTATCAATTTACATATAATACAACTAGCTGTTGCTCGTCTTCGCCCGCGTGAAATTGAAGTATCATAAAAAAATGTAGCCTATGTTATTCACTAATGACGTATATTTTTAACGGTGAAAGAATTTTCTAAAACGGTCCAGTATTTTTTGAATTATTTGCTTACATACAAAAATACAAAAATGCAAATCTTAGTTATAATATTAATATGGATAACAACAACAAAAGACCAGTCACCGATTTCGAGAAAATACGTAATGCCAAGAACATAATCTTAAAAGTAACCCACATTGTATTTTAAATATTTGATTGTTCATTTTTCCAATTCCAGGTTTGGAGATGTACGAAACTCGACCTAGGACGAGAACTGGTAGTCGCGACGACAGCGACACGCCTTTGTTTATACAATACGTGGACATGTCTGTTGAATTTCATTATATTGCACATTCATTTAAATTTCTAACAGTGTAATTCTATAAAATAAAAATTCCAGGACTACTTTGGGTTCTTTACCGGATCTCGAAGATTTCCCTAGGAAATACAACGGTCGTGTCCGGAGAGCGAAAAACGATATTTTGAGCAAGATGTTTTGGAGACCTTTTAAAAAAACAGATGCAAAAGCAATTTCTCCTAAATAACTGTTCGTAACTACGTTTGACTGATTCGATTTTCAGATTCCAGATAGAAAATACACTGTTAAAACTATTTTGTTTTACACTTTTCGAATTATTTACCTATATTAATACAATAAGTAAAGAGAAAAGCTTGTTTGATTCTTGTGGTTTACCCAAACATATTGAACTAATTATAAAATTGCACTTTAGAGCTCACATTGGTAAAAGAAATTTTCAAAATAAAGAACTTCGAACGGTTCTTATAACAATTGAGCAGTTAAGAGAAAAATATCACCATGATCAATGGTGTTGGCAGCCCCAATGTTGAATGACAGGAATGGTCGCTCAACTCCACAACAAAGGGACTCGTCGCGGATAATTTAAAAAAATAATCATCACCATGGTCGGCGGCATAATAACCACTAAGGTTACACTTGGCCGTCCTTGCGTCCTTGGACACCTGTAACCTTGGATCGATTGTTTTAAACATTTGACCTGGCCGCGACGTATCAAAATAAATATCAACCGTTTAACTTGTCCAGTTATATGAGAGCAATAAAGGCGTTACTATCTCCGAACGAGAAGAAGCTTTTCATTTAAAATACATTCCACTTCATACATTATCCAACAATACATTTTTAAATCATATTAAGCTAATGAAATTGTCGCATTTCTAAATAGGTAGATGTACTGTATCGCCATTGACTTTTCAAATAAAAAAGTTACTTCTTGACAGTGTACGACATTTTTGACATTATGTAATGTATTTTTCAATCTCAACTTTTGTAGGTTATTAATTATTCAAGGCATACCTTTATTGAGGATAAATATTAGTAAATGATAAATACATTTTTATCAGATGGTAAAACTGTAATGAAAACGCGAAATTGTTTGTTATTTTCTGTTATGATATGAAAATATATGACTACAATATAAAAAGAAAGGGTGTTAAGTGCTCTAAAGTATTGATTTGCGAATGACTTAGGCGCTTCTAGCAACAAAGAGAGTATCTATATATTTAGGTAACTCGTCCCTAGTTAATCTAAAAAAAATGTAATTTAAAAATAAGAGAATATCTCAATAAATATCGATATTTTGTAACCAAATATCAAATTGTGCAATGTTTAAAAGCTTTTCATGTTTCTAGAGACGGCAATAAGAAGTTATGGGCTTAGTACAGTCGCTTATGTGCGCTATCGTGCTTTGCTTCGAAAGGTGTTGTAAATTTTTTACCCTTTCCAAAAAAAATTAAGATATTGTCAGTATAGCTAAGCGAGATTTTAAAAGTAAAATCATTGTAGAGCTGCATTTGTAGAGCACTAACGGTAGAATTAGCAATGTGGGTGATGGCGTGGAAATCAATTGAAGTGAACTATTCCATAATTAGAGAGAAATGTATTAGAATAAGGGCAAGTGGACAAAGTGTGCGATTGTGGAGTTGGTGTTATACCATTGTGTTGTGTTTGTAGAGTGGTGTCGTGGTTGTGTTGCGCCATGGTGTTGGTGGTCGTCTTGGTCATGATCGTTATACTGACGCTGTACGGCATCACACTAGGGTATCACTACGCACAAAAGGAAATAGCACGTTTCGCTAGTACGTATCCCATCATCTTTTTGGGTAGTTTCTGAAAGTTTTGTTTTTTATTTAAATGGACTCTACACAATGAAACAATAGTCGTCACAGCTTTTTATTTATTTATTTATAATAAGGAAGCAAACTATCTATACATGTAGAGTATAAATTCTTTTTTTTTTACTTTCAATCGTGTTGTAACGGTTTAAATAAGTTTGGTTTTCTATAACAAATGAAACATGTAATTGTCCAGTCGGTGAAAGCGGGAAATCTGGAGGACTTCTCCGCGAAGGGGAACCCCAGCAGGAGCAGGTGGAGGAGCCGCTGGTGCGCCTCGTGGCCGTGAACCGCACGCAGCCGGGGTCATCTGGCGACGTCCCGGGTAACTAAACGCTACACTGATATAACAAACACCCGTAGCATTTATTTATTTATACCCAAAGAGATTCAAAAAAACATATAGAGAAACCATAGACACTTAACTTGAGACATTTTTCACATGTTTCAATAACGCTATGTGATGATAGCCTTTGAATTCACATGCAAATAAAATTAATTAATTTAATTGTATTTGAATTAATGACCGATGGCTGTTATTGAATAAAATTTACATGTTTGTTTTGTTTTTTTGTGACACTGTTTACAAAAGATCCTTATTACAATTTTTTTAAATGTTTCATATGTCGATACATGGACATGAGGTGGCGTACTAAATAGTACCTTTCAAAGAAGTTACCGCTGAAAAAATGTTATTCACTATGTTATCCAACATTTTCTTTGAATTTCAGCTGCGTATGACAGTAGAACAGTGTCAGCGCAACCAATGTACCTGGACTCAACACCTACACCACTTGTTGTTTTAGAAAGTGAAAGGTAAATAAGTGTTACGTTTTTACTACAGTCGAATAAATCACTACGTATTTTTAGTGACACGTTGTTTATTTTATAGGCCAATAAAAGAAGTGGAATTAACTCCTCATGAGAAGGAATTAGCGTTGAAATTGATCGGCAGATTTCGACGTATAAAGAGAAATAACTATACAAGTTACTCACCGCCTGCGTCAAGACACGACGACACTGTTACGATTGCGGCAGCGTAATACCAGAATCATTTAAACGAAGTTTAAAATGCAATATATTCTAGATTATATAAATTGTACATAACTTTGTCTTCGTATAAAGTTTTGCTACATTATGTGAATTTTTTAACGAAACAATTTTTAATCTATGTGCTAGTGGCAATGTAAAAGAATGTGAAATGGGAAGATGGACCCTGATTCTTAAAATTTTGTTACTATTCTAATTAAGTTGCCTTAAACGTAATAAAAGATTTATTTACTAATAAACTATCTTTATGCATTTCCCTTATACATTATGTAAAATTACATTATAAGGTAAGATTTCGAAACATTATACACTGGAGTCCCTTCCACTAAATAGGTTTTGTTGCCAAACTCAACACTTGTACTTCCATTTGCTTTCAATTCGCGTTTTGTGATACGATGGATGTTTTCTCTGATAAATTTATTAAACGCGTGGTAAAAATAATTTGCGTGCTTCGTATTATTCCATCCTTAAAACGAAAAAAAAATATTACATAATCTACTTTTACTGGTTATTAAATCACACATCAAGATATAGAGTAAAAAAATTGATATGTTTTTGTTGTTAATACCTGAAGCCACGTAATGTACGTAACAATAGTGATAACCAATGCCGATTCCAACCAACAATATAATTATTAGAGTAATTGTTAAACAACAAGTTAATATGGCACATACTGTCCACATAGATATTCTGAAAAAAATCGCAAATACTCGTATATTCTTTTTACGATTTACATTTTATTAAAAGATACTTTAGTAATTCAATTTTATTTTAAGGCAATATACATATCAACGTTTAAGGGGCAAATAAATAATAAAAAATAAAAGTAACTTAAAAAAAATATATAAAATGTTCCACATAAAACCTATCATGCCTGCGTATTTTATACATGTGTTCAATAACGTAAAATAATTAATGTTTTATTACCTTTCTAGTGCATCTAAAATAACTGAAAATGCAGAACCCAGCGTACAACAAATACACCCCATTTTTAATATCTAAATATAAAAATACTAAACTAAAAATTTTGTAAAAAACGTTAAGGCATGATTATATTTTAACTACATTTTAATTTAAAACGATTCAAAGGTTGGTTTTTGAGGCCCAAAAATGCCATATAATGTCATTGTGATTGTCACGGTTGATTTTGTCAGAAAACATGTAAAACCTGTTCGGACATATAAATAACATAAACGAAAAAACAGCTACTGAACGAAAAGTTACATGTCGGTCTATAACTTCATTACACTCTCTCATTTTGTGAATTCTATAACGATATCAATAATCTATATTTACGTAAACCCGGGGTTCTTAACATTTTTGTACTCTAGAGCACATTCTCAAATATCGGTCGCGTGGCGGGCACCGCATATTTTTAATCGACCAACTCCTACCATAACTTCTCATTTTCCCATCATTTATTTTCTTATTATTTCTTAAAAAACAAGTATGTTTCACAGTAATTGAATAATTATTAAAATTGCATACACTCAGAGAAATGTTTGTTTACAAAACGTAAATTAGTCATACGTACAATATCGCACACATACGAACGTATTGAATAAACCTAGCTAAGCAATCCACAAAAATTAAAACGTGCCGAATAGTGGCGAGCACATACGAATCGATCCGGGGGCGTGGCTCCCGCGAGCACGAGGCTGGGGACCTCTGACGTGAACTATTATTGAACGTTGTATTGTAACGGAAGCTATTTTACCGGAAGCGGTTGCGGGTGCGGATGCGGAATTCAACGGAAGCGGAGGCGGAAGTGAATAATAAAATTCTAATTGTGATTTATTAAATAAAGAAAAAATAAAACTACGTTTTTTTTAAATAGAGATTGGTACATTATTACAAGATACATTTTGTGATACACATATGATGTATAACAATTATTAAGTAGTAATGTAGTAAGTAATGAATCTCTGCCAAACCGATAAGAAGGTGACAAACTGCTATTCGTAACTTAGAACTTACCTAATAATCGAAATTGAGAAGAGGCAAATTGTACTTTACGAACAACCGTTTTGCGGCTTCGTCACCTTCCAATCGAGTGCACAAAGGTTCATAACTTAAACCAGCTTCACTAAATAATTGTTCACTCGAAACTGAACTTGCCTTCGCTGACAAATATATGCGAACGATGGGAGCAAAAGCTTTGTATTTTATGTGGTATTTCCACCACAGCAAAGGGTCGTCTTCCAAAGGAAGTCGTTTTTCTTTGTTATACTCATTAATGAGTGATTTCCAAATTACGAGGTTTCTATTTATCGTTGTATCGTCACTTTCTATGTTCTCTTCATCGTCACTGCTATTTTTTAACATTTCTGCCAGATTTGTATGCACACTTTTTGTAGCTAATAAAACCTGATAGCTCGTGCTCGGTTTCAACTCTATTTTAGGTTTCTTTGGTAAAAATGTAAACGTATCATCATCGCCTATTACATTTGCAGTTCGTGCAGTATTTGCTTCGTTCAAGTCGTTTAAGACTAGCAAGTGTAATAGTTCGGATTGTACAGTTACCTTATCTATCTCATTAAAGAACTTTAATTTATACCTAGGGTCCAAATACGTAGCAAGAGAATACAAAGTATTAGTTGACAAATCAGAAAATCTGGAATTTAATTCATCAATTAGTTCACTAATGAGGGTTTCGAATACCTGATTGGTGTCTGGTTTGTCCTTTTCCTGTTTCAGTGTATGTTTCAGTACATATACCATCGGAATCACTGATGATATACAAGTTTTTGTATCAATTAGACTATTTCTTATTTCTTCAAATGGAGTCAGTATTGACACTATTTTGTTAAGAGACGACCACTCTTCTGGGGAGATTTGTGGAATATTATGTTTGCTAGCATAGAGGCATAGAGAATCTTTGATCTTCAAAAAACGCTCAATCATGTAGAATGTGCTATTCCATCTCGTAACAGAGTCTTGAATTATGCGAAGAGGAAGTTGAGTTAGTTGCTCTTTTTGGATTTTAGTCAGTTCTTCTTGAGCTATTTTTGAGTGTTTAAAATGTCCAGATATCATCTTGCATTTTGCAATTAATTCCTTTACTTCAAAAGTTTCGAATGCAGACCGAACACACAGTTGTAGTTGGTGGACCGTGCAACTCACGTCAGGTATATTGACCAAATGCATCGCTCTAACCATATTGGATCCACTGTCTCTAATGAAACAATGTAATTGCTCGTCTTTGATGTTCCAATCTCGTAGCATCATTTTGACATTCTCACAAATTGTGTCACTAGTATATCGGTCATAAAGTAAGCAACACTTTAAAACTATTTGGATACGGGTAAAATTTTCACTAATTGCATGCGCTGTTAAGCTTAAAACCGACACATTAACGCTTGGCTCCGACCAAATATCTGCGGTGAATGATATTTTAAGACAATTTATAAGTAAATGTCTAATCTTGTCAGCTATTTTTTCATATATATCGTTACATATATGTTCAGTAAAAAAATTACGGTCCCTTAATTGGTAATTTGGCAAAGCATCTTGCATAACGCGACGAAAACCAACACCTTCAACAAAATGGAAGGGAAGATTTTGCAAAGCAATCATTTCTCCAATCAAATCGTCCATCTTCCGTGCTTTAGGATGAGATGTATCCCACATTTGATTGATTTCCGAGGATTCTTCTAAGGACATTTGCCTTTTTACTTTTAACAATGGTGTAACTGACGCTTCCTGATTCGATTTCATAATTTCATGCTGTTCTTCTAATTTACAAAATTCTTGATATTTTTCTATATGAATGGACCTCAAATGTCCTTTCAATGATGTGGTAGTGCGACCTTTTCTTGAGTATGTTTTGCCACATGTGATACATGTCGCAAAATTATCGTCGATTGCTAAAAAATACTGCCAAATTTTGCTTGTTTTCGGCTTCATTGCGGACGGGATTTAATTAAAAAAGTAACTTATTACGGATATTCCACTAATAACAATCGAAACGCAAAGACAGACACGCGCGTACGAGTCGAGAAACGTGTGTAACTGCTAGTTGACCGACCACGTCGGCGCGGGCCGCCGCACAAACGATACCTAAATGCGATTGCGTAAGTTTTCCCATTCCACACGGGTGACTTAAGCGAGCGAACCTCTAGTTAACCTCCGTTATAACTTCGCATAAGAAATAACGGAAGCGGAGGCGGATGCGGAGTAATCATTAATTGCGGAAGCGGAGGCGGACTTCCGTTACAACCCTAGTAAAAACTGCTGATACATATATTAAAGTCACTGATTGAAATTCACTTGCTTAAACACAATTTCAAATCTGGCTGTAGAACGTAGAACTCAAAACATCTAACATCTACATTCATAAAGTATGATTTTGTGACATCTGTCACTTTTGACACGCTCTCTTTCTCTGACAATAACACAGTGTTGCTATGCCATGGAAATTCCCCTTTTTCTACGGCTTTCGGGCCATCAAATTACAAAATCTACGGCCAACGGCCACAACCCTAAGCCCGTAGCAGAATCTAGGAAGTTTTGAAGATATTGAACAAATCATTTATTTTTCTTAAATATATTTATTTTTGAATAGAAAAAATAGTTGATTGGAAATTTAATGATTTATACCAGGAGCAATGAAATTCAGTGTTATTTATTTATTTTTTCATAAAATAAAGAAGGGATAATTTAAACAGAGTTTATTGACTTTAAACGTTAAAGTGCCAACGTTTAGGTAAAGTTGAAAACTTTTTCTTTTTACCGATGCTCCAACTTACCGATGATCTTTTTCATCATTACATGGCTTTTATTCACGTTGTACACGGCCGGGTAAAAATTTTCATTGGCAACACTGTGACGCAATGACATTACATTGATAATTGTTTAACAGTATGGCAGATGAAAACATTACAGGAAAGAAACAAGAAAGTAAAAATACAAAACGTTTAATGACACATAAAAACTATGCTTTTAAAAAACGTCTTCCCGTTCGTCCGATTGACGGGAATAATGTAATTTTTGTCACTAAAAAAACTAATTTTAAGGTATGATTGCTTCACCATTGTGTTGTTATCATTCCTACACACGTTAAACGCTTACTTTGATATTTCCAGGCGCAGTTGGAGAAATGTTGTGATCTTTTAACGAGAGGAGAAAAAGAAATCATCCTACATGGCTTAGGTGCCGCTATACAAAGGTGTTGTAACCTGGCACTGCAGTTGGAAATTCTATTTTCTGGAACTTGTCAAATTGAAGTTAACACAGGAACCGTAGACCTTGTTGGTAAGAATTAATTATTACTACCTTTCGCCCTCGAGTGTGTCCCACTCCTATGTTTATGTTATCTTCCAAACTATATTCTAGATCTTTAAAAATTTCAAGGAGATCTATCGAGACTTCAGCATTTCTAATATTAATAAGATAAGATTTAAGTTGTTGAGTTTCCTTAAATATTGTTTAATAAATTTGTTTTTTACAGATGATCTGGAACCATTAGTGGATGATTTGGATTTTGGATCTCAAGTGCGACATTCATCTTCTATCCACATCAGAATATTTAGAACTGCAATGCTTGGTGCTAATCAGTAACAATGTTTTTCACACTCAAAGAGATTGTACAGTGGATAGGATTAACAGTGTTTGAAATATGGATAAACCTCATAACATTAACTATATTTTCTGCGCTATTGGCAATGAAGATTGACGGTGTAGTGAACAGTGCTTGGTGGACAATATTTGCCCCACTGTTTGTGAGTGATGCTATGAATGCATATTTCTGCTGTATTGTATGCATACGTATGAACTATGAAAGTTCATACAGAGCTTCACTGTACAGAGCCTCATGGAGTGGTATATTCTTAGGTCTAACTTTTGTATTTAAATTTTTACTATGTAGAAAACTACAAGGTGATTCAGGGATTGAATTCAGTGAAGTGTTTGCACCTTTGTTTATACTGCTGCAGTTGATAGCGGTGAGGGCTTGTCAGTTGCATCAGTAATGTAATCGTAATTTATCCATATTTTTACTGTTTAAACTTAATGGAAAATCAGTAACAAACTTTTATTTAAAAGATACATTGGCAGTAGAGATAGATATTTTAACAATTATTAAATTGCAGATTAACAAAAAATTAAAGATCTAATTAACTTATTTTAAACAGTACATGTGTATCATATATATTTACTTTGACTAATGACAACAAACATTTATTTATTAAAGAACATACTAAAGAATCCTCTCCCTTTTTTCTTTTCTTCACCACTGAAGTTAAAATTGAAATTACCTCCTGTGTTTGAAGTACTAGAGTTGGGTTTATTATCATCTGTTAAGCGTTCAAAAAATGAAGATCCAGTTTTATGGATACCTAAAATTAAAACAATACAATTTGCATGACATAGAAAAAAGCAAATAAGTTTATTTGAGAAGCGTATTACATACCTGACATAAAATCTGGAACTTGAGGCATGGCTGTAATATTTGCTCCATCCATGGCCATGTCAGCTTTAGGTGATAATAAAACACTTGAATCTGAAATAAATTAAAATTATTACTTAAAGATCAAATGCCATTTCCTAAGTGTTCAAGTAAACATTAAAAACTTAGTTTAGTTAATCAATGAAACTAAATTACCTAAGCATTGAGGATAACTGTCATCAACATCAAGTCCAGTAGCGTTGAGAGATAGATTCAGGGAATCGGGTATCACTTGTGATCCACAATGGTCAAACAATAGACCACTAATTTGAAATTTCGATTGTTGGTCTTCACCAATCTGAAAATTCAAACAATATAAACCTTAAACTGTCAGACTCAGCCATTAAGTGATCCCTTAGTGAAGATTTAGTCAGAATCTGCACAAGGGTATCTCATAGTGACCAATGATAGTGTAGCAGTAACATCTATTTGCACATTTATAAATTGTTTTGTTTAGTTTTACCTTCAATCACTATAAAGATCATTTTATGTACAACACTTACCTTTGAGTTTGTTTCAACAAATGTTTTATTTTCGGACATAATCTGTGGTTTGGTAAAACAGTCTTCTTTTATTTCCTGTATTTTTGTATTTTGTTCTGCAGCCTCATTGGATATGACATTAGGCTCAGACACTTTAGTAGCATCAAAAAATTTAGAAGTTATAATTTTGTTTTCAGGCATCTAGAAGATTAAAATTTTTTACTAATGATTTTTATTTAAAATTTTATAAAAATATTTGTAATCTTTGACTACCTTATTGATCAAATGTTTAGCGTAAACGAATTCCGGAGTAGTATCAAGTTTATGAGAAATAAGAATTTTGTCTTTTAATTTATCATTGCCTTCATCACTCTCCAAGCTGATATCCCGACTGTTCAAAGTTTCATAAATTTTCCCATCTTCAGCATTTACATCCATATTATTTTGTATTTCAGTTAATTCGTTTTGAACATTTTCCATCGATAAATCAAATGAGACTTTTTTCTTTACATGTAAAACAATAGTAAAATAGTTAGACAGTGGTGGAGCCCGCTTTAACATCTTCGCACTAGGGCCGGCTCGCCCCCAGCAATACCACGACCATATAGAAGACAGGCGTGAAGTGGGTGCAATTTCGCGTTTCGTCTGATGAGTTTGGTGCCGAAGGCCAAACTTTAGTCCCTTTTCCTTCCCACCCTTTTTCTTACAAGAAAAGGATGGGAAGGGAACGATTTGACAGTGGAAGAGACGCATAGGAAGGGGAACTATTCTGTTTATGTGCGTCTCCTCCTTCGTCGATTAAGGGTAGACAACGCATCTGCTATTGCGAATGTCTATGGGCAGCGGTCGCTTCGCCATTTCGGTGGATTCAGGTAGCCGATTGCTCGTTTGCCACATTATGGTATAAAAAAAAGTCAAATCAGATGATAGGAAGTACGATACTAGTATTGTTTTAAAATTACCTTCTTCTTATCCAAAATTGCGTGCGACTGCACATTAATTTGCTCTTCATTATCGTCAGCATTTTCTTTTATCTCTTTCAATGACTGGTTTACCTGTATTTTTTTTTTCAGACTTTATAATTCAATATAATTAATTTAACGTGTTTGGTTAAAAGTTTCGATGGACGGATGTAGCCGATGTAGTAGATGTATGTGTGTGTAGCCTAAACCGCTGATCGGATTTCGATGAAATTTCGTACGGATGTACAGGAGCCTGGAAGAACACATAGGCCACTCACTTTTGTTTTTATTTATTCCACGCGGACGGAGTCGACGGCAAAAGCTAGAAAGTTATATTAGTATTGAGAAAAATATTAACCTTTTCTTCAGGTAGAGAACAAATTTTCAAAAGTTCTGGTGTTTTATGTGATCCAATGGTATTGACATTTTGAAGGGTATTAGGATCAACTTTTGAAATAATGTTGAGAGTTTGACTTCTCCCAAGAGTGATATCGCCTAAAATATGGATTAACTTTCTATCTGAATAGCTTTTATTTTGCTCGCAATACGATTCCCACTTATTATTGAAGGTAGTCGAAGAATGCGCAACGTCCATTTTATATCCAAGAGAATTCATTTTATATTCCGGAGTCGGTGTCACGTTGAGTTCAATTTTTTTAATCTAGAATATTAACAGTAACAATAAATCAAGTAATTATCAATTGACATTTTAGCTTGAATTATCCAGTCTGTTTACCCAAATTTATACCTGATCTAATTTAACACCTAGCATATCTAGGTCGATGTCCATAAGTTGTAGTTTCGGCATCTGAAAATAATTCAAAGTTTATATATTATTATAATCTAGAATGAAAAAAGAATAAGTAACTGAAACATACAAGAATGGCGTCATTCTCATCATGGGCAAATTTCTTGTTGTCCTCTGCCTTCTCTGGTAGTGAATTTTCCTCTAATTCTATTATTTTTACTTTAGAATATTGGCTGTCCATCATTGGTTGTTGTAATTTTTCTATTTCTATAGTCATGTCTTGAATTTCATTAATCCTCTCTTGTATCATTTTTAATACTTTTGGTCTATCGTTAATGATGAATTTTGCAAGATCGATCACATGTTTTTGGGTATGATCTTGTGCCGCGCGCTTCTTTAATTTTATTTCATCAGAGAGAGCAGCACATTTATTACTAAGATTATTTATATTGTTTTCTATTAACTGAATCTTATTCTTCCCATCTAGACATAGTTTAACAAAAGGTAGGTTTTCAAACCTGCCTTTACTCGACAACCAAAGTTGTTCATATTTCTTTTCTCCTGCTTCTATTCTTTTGGAATATTCCACCTCTTCTTCATGTTTGAGCAACAACTCCTTTCTTGTTTCTATATTTCCAGATTTTATAGTATTATGAGCAATAATTAAACTGAAATCAGATCATTTGTTAATAAAATGTTGAAAAACAATTTAAAAAGAATTATAATTTCAACTAACTTGTTTAGTTCTTGCTCAGCTAATTTTATTTCGACTTCTATCTTTTTATTCCCCTCAGTGATAAAGTTAAGAACATTTTTCTGCTCTTTTATTTTGTTTTTCAATCTAGCTAATAAAGATGCCTGGGCTGAAATAAGGATACAGCATATATTAATATATAAACTAATAAATTAATAGATTGTCTTTACATTTAAACGTTACAACGGCTATCATATATTTTTTTTGTTAATTTCAAACGGAGGGGAGCGCTAGCGAACCCTAGTAACACTACAAATGCGAATTTTTGAATTTCGTTTAGCGAATTAATGATAATTAAAATGTCTAATTCATTTTTTCATTTGTCATTCTAATTATCATAACAAATTCCGAACCATAAAAAAAAATGCTTTTGTTTCTGAAATTTCTGCCATTTGGCGCCATTTTTAAATATTTTGAAACCATTGCACCGAACTTATTTTGTATGTAGATAGACAAAAATCAGTAATATTTTTAAGTAATTTCAATATAATTTGTTATAATTATGTAACGCTCTAATATAACTATGTTGGTTAATAAAACTTTAATAATTCCAGTAACAGTAAAATTATCAACGAAATGTTATTTACCTTTACTGCATTGAATGGTGAAAAATATTCTCAACTTCGATTCATCAACTTCCGATGATATGTTGTTTAATAATTGGATTTCATTCGCCATCGCTATTTTATTAATTTACTTATATCAAATACCTAACTTTAAAAAATCACTACATAGCCACTTTGAAATGAACAATTATGAACATGTTTTTTTTTTGGTTACAAAGGCATAGCATTTAAAATTATACGGCCAGTTCGTTTTATGTTTATTTGTTGTTTGTAATATTTAATGACACATTTAGGCATTTTATAATTAAAATTATTATATTTATCTAAATATATGTCGATTTACAGTAATTTAATGATTAATATAATTTACGGCGTATAAATAAATATATTAATTAAAACCCTATATGTCACAATGAAGTGGTTAGTAAGAATGCTAAAAATTAGTTTTAATTGTAGTGTGAATATGCTAGTCCGCGGCGAAGCTAAGCATTAAGGAACACCTTTGTCCTATATACCTATGTGTATACTACATAAAACCTCTTTAAATTTTACGGCAATGGATCCATAGGCTACCCAAGTTTAGAAAAAACCTTACCTAATCAATTTAGTGTGGGCAATAAATTTATTGAAATATTTTATGGCAATATGGCGATAATTGTTATATTTCTTATCGCTGATAATGACTTGTTTAAAAAATGAAACAATAAAAATCAATACCTAGAATTTATTTAACAAAATAATGTCATACAGTTATTCAAATAAACAAACATAATCAAATAAATTGCAGTACAACCTAGCATCCTAATTTAAACCAGGTACTTTTCATAATTTAAATCCCATCATTAAAAATTATAGTAAAATAAAATAACAGACATGAATGCACAAAGGAATGTTGGCTAACGTCGGTGATTGCTGAAGACAAGTTCCTGACATTTCACAGACATACAAAGATTGTTTGTATGAGAGCAATGCAATCACCATACATCACACACGCTTGTACAATACATTAAAAGCACCCAATTTACATTTCTTAGAAACTTATTATGCTCCTTTGAGAACTATGTTTATAATACTGTTAGCGTAATAAAAACTAGTTATTTTGCTATCTTATTAAAGTGGTTGAACCTCATTAATTAGATATTAATGTCACCTTTTTTTTGTTTATTTCAAAGATTATTAGTCTAGACAAAAATATAAAAACCTTAGTGACTTTAAGCGGCATATACCAATGAGTGTCATATTTTCGCGCAATATGGCTAGGATTTTAACATTTCTGTTTAGACTAAAAGGAGCCAATTCCAATACACAAACTAACGAATCTGTAAATATTTTTAATATTCATTGATGAGCGCTATTTATTATTTTAGACAAACTGACTTCATATATATCAAATTTTACAAAAATCAAATAAACAATACTATAAACATCTTCATATTACAGACACATAGAGCTATTTACATTTGTTCACAAACAATAATCTAGATTATTAAAAACAAATTCACGTAGAAAATCCAATCTATTCTAATATTACTTTGGCTTCATTGACTGAGCTGACGAATAATGAAGGTGTTTTTTACACAGATTCAACAAACAGTGATTATTAGAAACAAGTTAAATGCAAAATGTGATAGGAAAGGTGGAGAAGTGTCGGAGGGAGGTTGCAGGGGACAGGACTACTTCGCTACAGTATCTAACATCAAGGAATGTCTACTTATATCGTTAAAATTTACAAATGTATAATCCCTCCCTTAAGGGAGAACTCCACAGGTTGAACCCAAGTCATAAATAACGCCTGAATCTGGAATAACTTAAAATAATACTTAAAAATACAACATGTTAAAATACCTACTGGGTCCCACATTAAATTATAATAATGTTAATATAAAAATTAACAATATAGTTTGTACCGCCAACATTCACTATGTGCGATAAATACCATGTAATTACATAAAAAGAATAAACACAATTATCTCTAGAAAGCACGAGGTACGGATGAGTGGTGCACAGCGAAATTACCCTGGAGAGTCCTTTTTATGTAAACACATAGTCATTTAATAATTTCACTATTTTTATTTCTTATATCAGTCGAACGGTTCCAAAAGTTTTTTGAAGAAAATAGTTTTTTTTAAAATTCCGAGTCAATAACGTTCGCCGTGTATGGCAAACTTTAAATACTTTGTTTGAAAGGCAAAGTCGTCGGACCACGGCCTCGGCCGACGTACATCTGCGTGTTTCGTTTAGTGTGCATTCAGAGGCACACGACCGCTCCGCATGGAATCCTTTCAAACTCTGACAGCGAGCGAGGAGACGGCGAGACGAATGACGTCATCGAAAGGAAGGAGTGCGAGTCCCTCGGTGTCGGTGTCTCGGTGGTGAGCGAGTAGAGTTCCTCGGCGCGGATCTAACTGTAGGGCAGCAGTATCTCGGTGAGCAGCC
>NW_013527693.1:966845-1091676 GCF_000836215.1 Papilio polytes | reverse complement strand
TACAAAGCACATTTAAGCAAAAAAAAGAGACATTTCAAACATCAGATAAAGTTGTCTATGGAGCAACTTGATTCAGCCCAATGTGCGTCGGTTCAACAAAATACTAATTTCATTGAAACGAAAAAACTGATGAGGGGATGAATGAGAAACGAACAAAGAAAAATTTGACTTAATAAATTACTTGACATATTTTCTTGTAAATGGTTTAGAGTTATCACTACATCGATGGATGATAGAGTTTGTAGTCTAAACGGCTAAACGAGTATCGATGAAATTTGGCATAGACGTAGAGGATAGTCAGGAAGAACACATAGGCTACTCACTTTTGTTTTTTTTAATACCACGCGGATGTAGTCGCGGGTCAAAGCTAGTAAATAAATAAAAACGACCATGTTTTTGCATTCAATGTTAGCGACAGGAAATCTACTCAAATTATCACGTATACACTTCCACGAGTTTAATTTAAGTACGCTTTGATTATTTCCTGCATCCGTACGCAAATAAGACGTGCGTAAATTATTTAATTTATTCAAATTGAACACGTTCCTATGTATACTGCATCGGCCTTCCAGCTCGCTCGAGTACAATTTGCCCTTACAACAATGTACGGAGGTTCAGGGTTAAGGTCTTTCCGTGTTTAATCCTTTTAGCGCATTCATTTTCCGGCAACAAAACAGTAAATCCCTTTATCGATTGTTAGCTAATTAAATAAATAATGTCGAAACTTTCTGTTAATTAACTTGCGTGTTCGTAAAAGGCTAAGTAAGGTTGACTTTAATACCGTGTTTAAATTTTCATTTGCAAATTATGTGTTAAGTAATTATTCTTTTACCAATGTTGATTTACAAAATATTCCCACAATCGCAACATGACACATAGCATTATTATCCAACTAACAATACGGAAACGACAAATGTAAACCTTACTTAATTACAAACAAAACCAGCAACATTTATATCTATAAATATATATTTGTTTGGTAAAATAATTGATTTGAATTTAAATGAAGCAGATACTGGATTTCTTTTTTTTATAGTCCGTTAAAGATCAAGGACAGATATTTTTTTAAGGGATACGATCGTCGATATTTTGCGTCGCTAAAGTTTCTGTCACCGAGGTAGTGGCAGTTGTATAGTTATTGTACACTTTAAAGTTTTACAGTTACATAAATGACTAAGGATCTGTCCCACCAAATGGTTAATTGTCTGATAACAATCCAACGTGTAAAACATGAGATGGAAATATCGGATTTTGTTTCCTTATCTGTGACGTCACTTTTAAGCTATCTGAGCCTCAATCAGCCAGTGGTGGGACAGGCCCTAAATCTTACTAATATTGTAATAGCGAAAGTTTAGATGGATGTTTGTTATAGTAGCCTGTTGCTTTGGAGGACGAAAACCCGGTGCGCCGACCCTACGGGAGTAGGTTAAGGCAGGGGAGATGATGATGGTTTGTTATAGTAGCCTAAACTGGTGAATGGATCTCGATGAAATTCGGCACAGATGTAGAAGATAGTAATTAGTAATTACTAAGTTTTTTTTTAAAGCTAGTAAGGAGATAAATGTGTACCTGCATGCCGCAAAGGCGTACTCCGAGCGTGGCGGAGGTACTGGCAGCACACTTGGCGATCTGCTTGGTGCGTTTCTCCGCGGACGCGTCGTCGCCGTGCTGACGAGTACCCATCTTGAGGTCCAGCACGCAGGGGCGGCGGTACGACGAAGTTATGTTCTCCATCATCAGGAAATCTGACATTAACGAAACATCCATATTAAACACGAGAATTTTTCAGAAATTGAAACCGCCCTTAATTCAATATTAACAATATTTCTTAATATTAGATCTAAATGCTTATCATAAAGAGGAAAGATTTGTATTTTTATATGTATTAAAAGAACTCAAAAACTACTGAGGCAAATTCAAAAATTCTATTATGCTACTTTGTAAGGGGGTTATTTATGAAGCTTTATTGTTACAATTTTATTATAAACCGTTATTTGAACTTATTATTGTAACCTATAATTGTAATGTGAACTGAGCAGTGCCAATACAAACATTATATGTTTAATGACGCCAAGTGTTAACATGAAAATGTTATAATAATTTAGTTAGATTTTTTTTTAAATAAATGATGATAAAATAAATCTAGTTATTAGCAATTTTCCATAGATTAAACATATTTGCAAAGGGTAATAAAATATTAGGAATTTCAATTTAAAAAAAAAATTATAATGTAGATTTTAATTAATAAAGCGTTACATAAAGTAGAGATAACCGTATTAGATCTTTCCGATAACGAAGCAACAAAGTTTCTCACGGACGTTAGATCAACAGTTACACTGGGACTAAGCCGTATGTAAAGTAAATATTAGTGTGATTGTCCACTCCAAAGCCAAGGTAACTCTATTAATACACTTCCTATGATAATTTTATTCTACTACGCGCAATCTAAACGTGATAAATGCTATGAGATGTTTTATTTGTACGCAGTAGTCAATATTCTACTTTGGAAGATATTTATTACCCAGGAAAGAACTTTTAAAATTTCAGTTCAAGATTGAAAGATTTAAAACTAAATTTTATCTATAATAACATAATAAAGCGTAAACACACACTTCTTTGTTGCCTAAGATGTCAACAATCACAGCATATTTTCGAATAACTCTTTTTTTAATAAAAAGCCCTACACTTACATCACGCTTTAGGCTATATATTTTCACGGTATTATTTTCACGTTAAACTTAGGGGTAAATATTTTGAATAAAAACCCTAATGTGGGAAAGAAACCATAAGTTGTTGCCAACATCATGGAAGCAAGGTTGCCATGGTTTGACATTTGCAATTGAAAATTTGACAAATGTGAAATATAAAACGATTTTTTTATAATTCTATGCGGATGAAGTCGCACGGAAACAGCTAGTGTAAATTACTGACAACAAGTGAATCTATAATAATCGTAAAATAATGCAATAAACTTACATTGTTTGTTAGAATTGTCCATGTGCGCAATGCTCTTTAGCACTTCGCTGGCATTGCCATTCCGATGAACTTTAAATCTGTAAAGGAAAGCGCACATGTATAACGTAGCAGAGGCGACCGCAATCGCGAGAAACCCAATGAAGGCGCTAATAAGAAACTGGCAGAGTGTTTACATTAGAATCAAATGATGCATCATTACCACGGCTCCACGACGCAAGTCACGGGTGGCGCCCAGAGCGTGAATTGGTCGTCAGCGCGTTAGTGGCTATAGTAAGGATCGTATGAATTAATGGCGTCCTCTCGCGGTCTGAAATATGATAAAGGACACATGACAAGTGTCAGGAGTGCGACCGCAGTGCCGCGTCCGCGGATACGCACTTGAATACGTCGTCTCGCTTGCGCTTGCCGCCCAGGGACTGCTTGCGCCCGTTCTCGTCGCGGAAACATGGCGAGTAGCGTTTGTCCAATTTCTGTTCACCAGTGTTAGAAGCCTGCATCACTCCTGCAACAAACGGCCAAATCATAAGTACTCACGCTCTGCCGGACACTAAACACTAGCCTATGTTCTGTTTGCACTCTTAACTTGATAATAAATAGGACAGATTTGTCTTCACAATAGAAGATTTACTGACTAAAGTATTGGCGGGACGGGTGTTCTACCCGGCCCCTGATGAGCATTTACACGACATGAGCATTAGCCGAGTACAAGAATGAACTACATGGAAATGTAACAACTATCATATCTGATTGGTGCTAATTGCTAGCGTTCATTTTAGATGGATAAAGGATATAGGAACAGTTAACGTAATTTTAATAAGGGTTTGTATATCTTTTGTAGCAGCGTTATGTTTCGTGTTCTTGTACGAGTATATGAGAGCAAATGTGGATGTATGAACTGCGTGTGCTTTTGTCGGATGTATGGAGATGTGATCGTCGATGGCGTGTGTGTAGGTTTAAGTAAAGGTTTACAAACCCATAATGTAAAATTACCGCTAGGGCGCTATTAGAGGCGGTTGTGTGGAGTGCCGCCGGCGTCGCTCCGCCCGCCGCAGCGCCGCAGCCCTTGCGACAACAAGGAAACTAATATTGTGTTCCTCACCCCGGGCCCGCACCCGCTCCCGCTTGCGTTCCCGCTCCCGCTCGCGCGCTCACACTGTCCGCGCCCGCTGCCTAACTACACACGTGCCACGTCGCAAACCAATCACTGGCTCGACGATCCTCAACTCGATTGAACTTTTACCAGTTTCGCAACATACTTTAGCGATTTCTTCTCTAACTTTTGTAATTCCGAACATGAACTACGAAATACTCGTTTCGTAATGGTAAAAGTTCCATTTATTCAATGCACAATATAGGTTACATTCTCATTCCTTTACTATCGAGTAATGAAATGTTGTAAGAAAAAATATGTATGTTAAAGTGTACTGAATACTAAAGATTATATTGTGCATTTATTCATTTAAAGACTTGATTTAATATAGAGCAAAAAATTAAACGCTTTTGTATTTATTAGCGTTCCGCTTTAGAAGCAAATCTGGACTTATTGGAATGTAGTCGAATGCCATTTGCGATATAATATACTTGCAAGAGTCGGTATTCTCGTGGAGCGCATTGCCATTAAAGGTGTGTCAAATGTTACATATATTCAAGTGTTCTGACATCTAAAGCATGAGCCGTAAAGGTCAGGAAGCTATGAATTCTCCTCATAAGTTACATTGTTTAACGGAACACTAATAATGAGAAAAATAATTTAACGCGAAAATATAAAAACGTAGCGCTTTGTTTTGTAATTAAAAGCAAAAAAGAAAATAACTACGACTTGTTGATACGAATAGTAATCGAGAATAATAGATGTAATGTAATCAGCGGGGCCCAATGTATCCACTGTCATGCGTCTCTGTCATACACAGTATGAAATGATGATTACGATAAAGAGAGCAATAAGGAGAGCATGAGCCATCAGCAGTCGAATGCCCTATTTACAATCAAGTGACTTATTAGGAAGCAATATCGAATATTTTAATGCAAATCGAATATCAAGTAATATCGATACAAATAACGAGTTTAAAAATAAAATATCGACAGCCTCCTTACTGCTCCGTATAAAATGTACCATCAAACAACACATATCGAACACAGAAGCGAAAAAAATGATAATTGTACGAACAAATACTGAACAAAAAATAAATAAATATAATGAAACCATATTAAATGCAATGAAAGGTGCATTCAGCGAAATCTTAAAGCTTACCGAGCATTATGTTTATTTTCTAGTATACAAGTGTCTTGGCTCACCTTTGTATCGAGGCACGAAGTTCTGTATATCTTCGGGAATGTTCTGGTAGAAATGCAGCTCGCGGATGTTGAGGGGCTTGATTACCGTGCTGTCGTTCAGCACTAGCAGCCGCGTGTGACCACCCACCTGGAACAAGATCACCACGAATTAATTTAACTTAAAAAACCGGTTCGTGTTATTATAATATTTCCACAAACAATTATGTTTCTTATATTGCTTAAGGTGAGACTTAACCTCTACTATAAGTATTACACATTCTACTTTCATCTAAACAGTCTTATTTAGCAACCCACGAAGTGATAGAAATGTGATGACCTCTTTGAATCGAAGGATTTTATCTGAAAACAAGTATAACCTGAAATAAAGCAAGTCAATTTCCTCATTCGATTGAGGAAATCTTATGGTAAATAACAACCGAACGGTACGTTTATGAGCGTTGCAAATCTTTATCGTTTATATAAAAATAAAATAAGTACATAATAATAAATATACAAAGGCTTTCTGAATAAGCTGTCGCCTCTGTATCTAAATACTATATCCAAGAATAACTCATACTGTTTAAGAGCTTGCCCTATTGCATTTGGCACGTACATGTATCTGATTTATTATGTACATTATTCGTATATACACTACACTTGATAATTAATCATATATCTTGCATACAGATTAATTCAATTATACGAGTTCATTGCGTAATATGTCCTTGATATCATACTTTGAAGCCCTCGTTCGTAATTCCTTATACTTAAGACTGGCTTGAACAATCGTAAATTTCCACTTCTCAAATAATTCTAAAAAAACATATAGTTATCCTGGCCATAAAGTATAAAAAAAGAAATTCAACGATACATTTCTTTATTTTTCATTTACTTTATTCGTACACAATAATTGACAACACAAGAAATCTGTAATATTGTGATATGTGATTGTGATGTGCATAGGTTGTGAATATGTAAAGGTTGGTGTGAACATGATTTCCTAACTTAAACATTATCCAGTTTTCGTATCAGATAAAGTAATTTTATAAATTTGTGACCTATTTCTCTAGCAAAGACAAAGAACCTTCGATCAACAATAATACATATGCTCAAAGCAAGGAACCAATGTTTATAGTGATTCTTATTAGCAAAAGATTAGCAGTATATGCTCTTAAGATAGTAAGTAAAAGATTATGTATGTATAAATAAATTAAGTGGAATTAGACAAAGCAATCTATTCTGAAATTATGTTAGTAAACAGTAAAGGCACGAGTACATCGTTACAATGTTGCCAGTTCTTTGTCCTCTTATCAATACCATAATCCGATAAAAATATCCGATTACAAAGATACACCAAATTAATTCAACCTGTGCATTATTTGACTTTCGTTTGCGACCGATTAGTTTACGGACGAATATTTTATTGAATAAAGGGCAAAAACACATTCGGGTGGTATCTTAGTTCATAAAGTGGCGGATTTAGAGGTACCGGTCACAGCTTGGAATCCCAACTGACCACGAACTGAGTATAAACTGTTATACGAAATCTTAGTAATATTATAAATGCGAATGTTTAGATGGTTGGATATTTGTAGCCTAAACAGCTAAATGGATCTCGATGAAATTTGGCATAGATGTAGAGGATAGTGTGGAGGAACACATAGGCACTTTTGTTTTTTTTTTTAATTTTACGCGGACAGAGTCACGGACGAAAGCTAATAAAATACGAATGTATATCACATCATGAATATCAACCCAGTTTACATGACTGACATCTATCATCTTTACAAGTCATATTGAAATTGAATAACAATAAATAAATAGTTAAATATTAGAAGTAAACGTACAAACAGTAAAATATTAGCATTGCTATTATTGTCACCACAATGATATTACGATAAGATAAGTGAGACAAATGGGTTAATAAAATATGCGTAATGAATAACCACCCGTATAGCATCTCCCTTCAAGTCTTCGTTAATAGGGCCACCGTGAAATTTTTGGCGAACATATACGATGATGTCTGCAGTGAATCTTATAAAAAAAAGGACTCAAATATGGACAATTACTATAAACTCGCTTATAGCAGTCATGTGAAGGAACCTCGGTGATTTCAAACCGGTTAGAACAAAATATTTAAGTGATCGCAGTCGCTGGGTATTGTTCGGGTTATTTTACAAAAGAACTATAAAAAAAATTAGCGACAGGTACCGCGGCGAACACAATGGCCGTCTGCACACGCAACGGAACCACTTGAATAATATTTACCAATGTCTTCTCTCTTTTATTTCACTCATTTGAATGAGACGTGAGTTGTTTTCTAATCGGACCATTGTTCATAGGTATTAGAGAAACGTCAAGGTAAGATTTATGGATACCAATTACTATAGGTCAGTTACAAAAGTATTCAAAAACTCTTCCATCGATTTTAATAGATTTCTCATACCCGCCACATAAGTGCATCATTGAATGAAATTTTAAAATGCAGCTTAACAATCGGTCACATATGGCACAGAACGCACAATTGTAATCGCAGTGAACAGTGCAGTGCACTCAGCCGGGCGATCGTTACTACCCGTGGTGTAAAAGGAACATAAAAAAAACAAGGACGGGTGCTTTGACCCGGCCCCGGGCTAACCTGCGAACGTCCACACTACCACCGCTGTCTGACACGGGACCGGTCGGATAACAAAAAACCCCATTTTCAATCATAATTTAATAGCAGCACAGACCGTGTGTGAATAAACCAGTTTTGTTTGGGTTATTGGACCTTTACTAAGGTCATTCCTAGTATGTGTAAAAGAGCATATAAAAGGATTACGACTTTGAAAGTACTTAGATGTCCTCAGCATGTCGGATCACTTTTTGTACATTTTTAATGTAATTAAACGTAATTGACTATAGATCAAGGTCGTAAGATAACATTACATTATAAGAGTACAAAGGAATTAGATCAATATGGAAATTCATTGTACAGTTGTAAACGTTATATGATCATTTACGATACAGAGCGTTACTAACGAATGCGTTTTACAAGATCCGCATCTCACAGTCGTGTAAAAATGCGTTACAGTAATAGAAAATATTCGATGCATGTGTAGTTTCATAAAGTTTTATATCTTAAAAGATTAACCATGAGACTATAAGTCCCAGAAAGAAGCGTGCCGTTTAAAGCGAGTTTAATTTAAATTATTAGATAGCAAAAGTGGCCGTGGATTTGAATAATGGTTACCTTGTACTGAAATTTACCTTTGAGAACAATGCTTATAAAATAATTATCTGTTGCAAATTATGTCGAGAGTAAAGCGATAGGCTTGCTGCCAATCATAACGACATATTTCTGTTTTGACAAACGAAGTAAAAATAGCCTTAAAGCTTATAAAGACCAAACCCCATTGACTGAAATCAAGGTTTCGCAAAGATAGTTTAAATTTATCGTTTGTTATTCCAGAGACTAGGTGACCTGGAATGCAAGCAATCCAACTATTTACGTCTAGAGTGACGCAGCTTGCGAAACTGAATGTCTAGAAATATCAATCGCTTTTTATTATTATTTTATATAGCTTTTCTATTAGATTCTAGACAAGTCACAATCTGTCATGTCACCTTGGATAAAATTATAAAAAACGTTCCCATTTTCCAAGAGTATTGAAATTATTCAATTTGCACTGTACTCATAATAACTGTTTAGCAGATCAAAAATTTCTTAAGCTTACTGTTGATAATTATTTTCTTTTATAAGCACTGTTCAATAAATTAAGTTAATAATAAATTCTCACATTGTATTTTAAGTAACGTTGATCGTAAATTGATAATTCAGTTTATATCCATTGCCTGCCTCACTTCGAAGGCGCAAAACGGCGCGAGCCTTGACGTGTTTTACATTTTTCACATGCATTTTATATTAAGAATAAATATCATTGTTCCACTTTTATACAAGTAAATTAAAACAATACAAATTATTGAAAGCACCTTAGAGGTGTAAGTAAACGAAAGAAATGTGGTAATTATATTGAAAATTCATTTTACTTGTAAGCTACTTTGTTCACGCCGCTCGTTTGCCCCCTTTCATTATATAAAAATAAAAGCTTACTACAAAATGAAAAAAAATGTATTGGGATCGATCTTACATATCATGGCTACACACCTACACCTAAAATAGTGAGCTAATCAAGAAAATGAGAACATAATATGTGATTTTACCTGATTGTGTAAGGGTAAGACATCGACCTCATGACCATCGTCTGGGGATAGCGCGTGCGTGGCGGAGGGCGGCTGGGCGCGCTTGCGGTCCACGGCACGCCGCTCCGGCTCGCCCATGCCCCAGCCGAGAGAGTACACCATCACTTCGGCCGAGCCACCGCCGCCGCTGTCCACCTGCAAACATAACACCGTAAAAACATACGCAATACAAACAACTATAATATTATAGAAAGGTCTCTATTTATTTCTTCCTTCGTTAAGTGGTGGGAGTTTGTATATATGTATGTATCAGAAATCCACACTAAAAGACTGCTTAACCATTAAACGACTCTGCATTTGATATTAAGGTAGATTTATTAATATGCTTCATTCAAATATATCGCCGAAGGCCGGCGAGCGTGCAATAACCTACAACAACCGTTCTACTGTACATTAGTGTGAATAGACCATAACGAACATCAGGTGAATGAAGCATGTTTTATATATTTTAACATTTGAAAATAAAAAATAAACAAACCACATTTATATCACGATCTAACTTTAAGATCTCCCGTAAGAGTTATTTTTATGATCGTGTTTTTGTGGTAACAGCAAACTCTGCATGAGAGATACATAAATCTTGTCAATATTGTCGACCGAGGCATACTGCAAACATTTTTACATAAGATATGTTAACTAAACTAATGCGTTGATATTTGGCCTAGCATAACATTTATTATAGAAACTTCCACACGTGTAAAAACCTTCTGGAATTGATATAACAAGATATTTGATATGGCATTGATTGTCACAATTTTTAATTAACGTTAACAATAACTATAAAAATGCGGCAAAGCAATAAGCATATGTTAACATTGCCTTAAAATCAGCTAAATCCCTTATCACAAATAAATTCTTCCTCCTTGACATCTTTAAGATAAAAAAAATCTTAAAACTAAATCATTGAAAATTTATAATTAACTGCGCAAAACGTGCAGTTGAAATTAACAAAACAATCGTATATTTATTCCTGTGAACAATGACAACACGTGGAAAGGTGTTATGTTTGACGTATCCCATCTGGTACATATTTACGATACATTCACAAGACAGGCAGCACTGTTCAAACACCACGCTATTACCTATATTTAACGATACATATATTTCATGACAAATATTTGTACAGCTGAAGCTGACGAAATCGCGAAGAAGTTATGCTACGATAAACCAGCCTGGCTAACGGAAACAACACTACTAATCAAGGGCCATAAATAAATAGTCCATTAAAGACTTCTAACATTTGAAGAAACCTTAAACTAAGTTTACGAGCATTCGTTGATTACTGCAATGATTGGAAACGTAACATCACTTAACAGTTTATGTTGTCAATTAAAATACATCTAAATATAACTTAATAGATAAAGATTCATTTCACGAGCAAGGAATAACGAGTTAATAAATGTCACGTGTGCCTACGTCACAATAATCTTCATTAAGACAAGCGTTTATCCTATAAGTAGATATTCCGCATACGTCATACTTGTATACAAAGAAACCATTCAACTTCATTAATCACATTTATTTGAATGTATGGAATACATACATTTCAAACATACAATAAGCACTTTTAAATGCAACGCCAACATTTATTAGCTAAACTAGCTTTCGAATGCGACTCCATCCGCGTGGAATTGAACAAAACAAAATTAAGTAGCCTATGTGTTCTTCCAGACTATGCTCTACATCTGTACCAAATTTCATTGACAAACTCTAACAAACATCCATCTCAATTTGCACATTTATAACATTAGTTAGAAGTTAAGATTGAAATTCCAATAAACTAGAAATTCAGAGCAAAGAAAACTTTAATGACCTAAATTAATGTATTATTTTTTCTTAACTAATCAAAGCGATGATTAACTAATAACTATCAAGTCGACATTTAATAAATGTTTAATTGCTCATTGCTTCAAACCAGTTTGAATTGTTGGTACTCACGATCGTAATAGTTACGACCTCTAATATTTATTACTCACCATGAAGGTTCATATCGTTTTATTATTATTACAAAAAAAATACTGGAGCTACGCTGAACTGTTGTAAATAAAAATTTGTAGAATTCCTTTGATATAGCGGTGTTCAATTTTTGATCAATTTTAAATACATTGAATTTACGACGTAATTTCTAAATAAATTAAAACGAGTTTTAATCGGCAATGCCACTACGTTCTCCGAAAAGACATAATCCAAGGTCACTTTCTCGGCGTGACCTGAATCTATCATTCGGGTTCCAACGTGAGCTGGCAAGGCTTGCATTTTATAACTGTTTATCGAACTTGCATATGGCTGGTTTCCCAGCTGCATTTAACCATTCGTTAGTGTTTTTGGTTCTATAAATTCATGAAATGCGTGTTCATGTTCGATAAATTTCTGAACTACGTAACTGGAGTTTTACTACGTTGAAGCATAGCTCAAATTTACGCTAATGAATCGCTAGGTGTTGCTTACTTTAGGTAATGATGAAATAAGTGGAAACTTCAGAAATCTAGTAATAGTCGCATAAAAAGGTTCAGTGTCATATCAGCATAATTACATACTCAGTAGTGCCTTTTCAGCATTATCAGATTGTTTCTGCAATATACTGACATATTAAAATTTGAAACTCTCGGTATTTTAACTAGTAAAGCTTTCCTAAAGAAAACCCACGCTTGTTCTTAGTAACTAAATCATCAATTCATCAAAGTCCAAATCTTACGTTGCACTAATAAAAGATGTTTAAATTTGTACGTCATATACACGAGGATGTTATCAAGTACTTTTCTGTTCAATTCATTCAATTAGACAGCGGCTGGTGACTGACGCATCATACGATAGTGGTGATATAAACCTTAAGCTAATATTTTACATGCGTGCTAAACAATGATACAACTTTTTTCCTCTAAACATTATCTTTACAGAAGAACGTTATCGTAATTTGTCACAATTTGAGGGAAAATTGCACACAGTGTTAGTCTACATTTCGTTTTTATATTTGTTATTACTGATTAAGGGCCTGTCCCACCACTGGTTGAGGCTCGGATAGCTTAAAAGTGACGTCATTGTCAGATAGGGTACCAAAATCCGATATTGCCATCACATATTATACACGTTAAATTGTTAGGACTGACTCTAAGTGTTATTTTCTACTAACAGTTTCTTATTACAATTGCGACGTACAACATTGTATCTACTTTTTCTTTCCATGTACTTTTAAGTGCTCTTTACTTTTGCATTCATTGCATCTGTGTTTTGTTTGACATTGAAAAATATATCACAAGAAGTAATATCTAAGAAAAAAACAAACGAGGAAATATATTGTTCTAGAACTAGTCATCCTTAAATTCGTATAGAAAGAAAAGATTTATGTCCTGGCAGTTTAGTAAACTTTTTTCGCCCTTTGCTCCTAAGTTAGAAATAAATGTGATGTTCTTATTTTAATCAGTGTCAATTAATAAATTGTGTATAAATAGTTCTTATCAAGTTTGTTATTTAAAATAAATAACGAACTCTTAAAACTCTCATCGATGAAACTTATATAGACTATACATTGTTGACAGAGCAACAATAATTTCTGATGCAATTACAATTACCTTTTACACAAGCGGGTCGACGACACGAGCTAACATCTTTGCAACATACAAAACATAGCAAGTAAAATATAAATTAAAGCCAACATAAATTTTTATTACCTCCGTAGTAAATATTTTATTAATCATTTTAAAAATTGTTTTATACAATGTAAACAAAAAAAAAATACATTGAATATGAGAACTTTTAAGTTCATAATAAAACTATGGGAGTTTTTAGTAAAATCCTCATATTATATTCAGACATTTCCAGCTTTTTAAATTCTTTGATCTTTGTTTATCATTTCACCGATAAAAGAATTATAACATTGAAAAATACCTTGAATAGTAATAATACTTACAATGTGTAATCATAATAAAACGTCACTTATACAAAAAAAGAATGATCAAAATCGGTCCACTAGCGGCGGAGTTATGCCGTAACACACATAAAAAATAAAATAAAAAAAACATACAGACGAATTGAGTACCTCCTTCTTTTGGGAAGTCGGTCAATAAAAAGTAAGAGAATCGAGTTAATACGACGAAGTTAAGACGTGTGTTTTACTTTAAAGGTATTCAATGACGTTAAACCTTGTCCCGTACCGTAATAACTGATGAACTTTGTATTTTATTTACCATTCCGAATGTTGTTGACAACTTGTCTATCATCACTTACTATACCACAATAACAATGTTTGTAGACCAATAATAACCGACACAACTATAGTTCCTACAAACTTCTTATACATTTCATGTTATGAATAAGACACTCTAATAGAACCGGACGTTTGATAAGTGTTATAAAAGACAAGAAAAAACAACCAGTGACTGAGCAACGAATAGTACAGAGACATTTTCCTGTTTTTATAAAAAAAATCTCGAATAAAAATTTCAACAAAGAGGAAAAACACTGCTCTATTTCATATTCATAAAAAGACGAATTTATCGAAACACAACAATGGTTTATTTCGAAAACTAATCATTATATTTATAGTAAATCATGAACGATTGATAAAGCTTATAAAATGCATATTTTTACCACTTTGCATGCAAGTACGACGAAGCCTACGAACCAGAATCTCGGTCTTGCCCTGCCCGGGGCAGTCACGTCGGAGCAATGGCGACTCGAGGTTCAATTCAAAGAATTGCCTTCATGGAATATTCTAGTGTTATTCAGCTTCAACATCGTCACGTATATCTACAGTTGGCAACTAGGATTATAATCGGATACCATAGTGAAATATAATTGTAGGACACCTTAAATTGTACCAAACACGTCAGTCTCGAATGGTATTTCCCCACATAACTATTATTCACCAGCGCCTGCCTTAAGAAAACAAGTTGTAGATGATCTGTGACGTAAGCAAAACGCAATAGTTGTGCGCTAACCACCACGCATCGATTGCGTCGATCTCCCGGCAGCGTCACCAAATTAGACGCGAAACAAATCGAACCCAAGTCCGTAGTATATTTACGTGACGCGAAATCCCGCCCCACACTGCCGCTTCAACGAACCGCCGAGCAACACGTACAGCGTCAAAACAACATAAATAGACGGCCGAAAATAATTTGAATATACATATTTAACTTGGCTTGCTTCTGCAAACCACACCTTAGAATGTGTCGTCGGGCAACAAAGTTATCTAACATTGCACAAACACTATAAAGTAGACCAAGATCCAAATGGACTTTGGATGATGGTTTTGAAGCGTGATTATTTTAATAAAACTAAATTTTCATAACTGTTTTTTAAATTTCATACAGTTAAATTCTTTCACAAATTACAATAATCATTGTTGGACCATAAAATCATATAAATGTGGCTTCAAATAATTTACGTAATTATAATGAAAGTAACGTTTCGCGTTTTTGACAGTGTTTGAAGCTTCACGTGCCTTTGCACGCCATGAAGATAAGCGTATACACAAAAAAACCCGAATATTTTCAAACTCAATGAGGTCATGCATGTCTTTCTGAGAGTTTGGAACCGGTTCCGAGATCGTCCGACGTTTCACAGACATCAAACAATTAAACAACTTTAAATGATCGTGTAAATTTCGTGTCCACCATATCAACTTATTTAAATTATACATTTCGAAAATCGATTTCTCAACCGACTCATAGTCATTTCTCATTTTAAAATAATGAAACGATTTACATCACAGTAGAAGTTTTAGTTTATTAAATTTCTTAATGCTATTTCATATTCAACGCTAAAGTAAGTCTGATGCGCTGTTGTCTTACTAAAACAAATACGAATAAGCCAAATTTGTATGAAATATTTTGTTAATACCATAACATTGAATTTTCCTTTAGACCCTGCTACGATATTCTATCATTTGGTCTTTAAAACCTAAAGATCAATTGATTCATCCTTCGAAACAAAATCCTTGGAAAAGTCCAACGGGAACTCCAGACGAACATATGAAGTACAAGTTGTAATTTCGAATTAAACCATTAGCTACATTGTTTAGCCGGTACAAATACAATTTCCACATCCCTAACAAAAATTCCATTAAATCAAGCTTCGGAACCAATCAAAACTTTCACGTGCCGATACATTTTTGCTGGCTAAAAATAGAATGTCAAAACGGAAAACTGCGCAACTCGGATGTTTCCTGCAATTAGGTTGCGCGGAACGTTTTGTGAGAAATCACGTGTATCCTAGGACTCTTTGGCAAACACTCAGGAAATGTCAAGTGGGTGTTTCCGACAATCGATAGTAATAATTACTAATTACTTAAGTTTTGACGGCAACAGGCCATTGATAACAGTAAGATTATCGCAAAATTGATATGCAGTTAATCTTCAAAATATAAAAATAATAAAGCTTATCGCATTGTTCGTATCGAAATGTGATTGCTTCTTACGTCATTTCTGATAAAAATTCGTTATGTGTACATATATTATGGATTAATTCTAATGTACCGATACGAATTTAACATGATTAATCGATAATTATAAAGAAAAACAATCATTTGATTATCAAGATACGTGCTAATTCTAAATTAATGTTTTATCGAAATACTAAATGACGAAAACACATTTAGCAAATTCACTATCTTGGATTTCAAAAGAAATTTTGTAACCATTCATTTCTACTGCCTAAGCAGTAATACGAAAAGATTTGATATCCCTATTTTTTCAGTAAGACTTATAGAGATGACTGTAATTTTCTAAATGAAAATTTCGGAAGTAGTCCTAACGTTAACACTTTTCCACGACTGGTCGATTATTGAAATAGGTAGGTGAAGATACTTTTGTTTTTAAATTCATGAGATTACAAGATATTCTCTATCGATATCACTGACGCCCACCTTTGTTACTAACACATTAGTCGTTACGTGTGGCTTTGACCTGCTTACAGTCAAATTAACTTTGACCGTCAATGAGTTTTTGTGTTTCTTCCACGAACATATTTTTCTGTGCCATAAAACACAAAGAATATTTCAACCAGTAATCGCTAATATTAGTAACATCGATTATATTACAGTTAGTATACGGAATAAAATAGGCATACCTGATTCCAAAACGAATATCAAGTGGCAGACATTACTTAAAATCGATCAATGATTAAAATTTGATCTAAAATTATGTTTAGAAATCAAGGCTGATTAAATCAATCGGGAGACAAAACACATTAAAATGACTATTCATTAAAAATGGAATACTTTGAATGTGAGGGCAATTTTACTATTAATTTTAACTACAAAACATTTTATAATGAACTTTAAACATACAGCAAAACATAAATAGGCCCGAAGCTGTACTAGGATATCATATGGGTCAGTAGGTCGGTACCGGGCTCGCGCTCCCCGGTACAAATTTACATGATATTTTGTTCGGGGAATCTTGCTCAAAGCGACACAGATCTATGATTGTGTTACATATGTTCGTGTAACGTGTCTTCCGATATCTAATAAACCTAATTACGTACCCCACTTCAAACACGATACAAAATTAATTACACCTGGCCTTACAATTCAGAAAAATTTTGTAAATTAATTTGATTAATTCCCAGTTGAATAATTTTCTTTTAGAGGTAAGTTGTTTATATACTCAATTAAGAAATAGTTTTAATTAAAAACATGACATCATATTTTTTTATTTACGTAGAGACAAATTTGGAGAATTTAGGATGAATTAAAGGATTAAAAATTGAATAATAATGTATAAAACTGAATAGGATGGCGGTGCAATCTGAATTTATACCTCCCATAATAGCTTTGTAATTTCCTTAGTACTTTTAATCTACTATCCATTTATAACACCGTCAGTAAAAATAACAGATCGTAGAAACAAACAACATAGCATCTTCTTCCACAAAATCTACATATAAAACTATAAAGAGCACTTTCCCAACGCCTGTCTGCTAAATATCAAGAAATGGATATTATACACAACATAGGATCCTTCCTATTGGTTCCTACCAATAAACGTTAGTACATACCGGTCATATCAAAACATGGCGCCAGCTATTTATAAACACAGATCGTACTGTATTTAATAACAAGAGAAGATGGAATCATATCAACGCGAAGATGAAAAACATGTTTTCTATCACGGCATACCATTTTAATGCATGATAAATTGAAATGGAACGTAGAGAAAAAATATCGTATCAGATTTAAATAGAATATCAGATACTTGTAATGGTGATTTCGGTGACTGCTATACGTATCGGCTGATGCCAAAAACATTGACTCATCATTTTCATTCACGGAAAATCTGTATTAATCATGGCTAATAAGATTGTAATGTCCTTGTACACTATAATTCAACTAATGGCCGGTTTCCCAGCTATGTTTAACTAATCATTAGTGTTTTCGGTTCGACAACTAGAAATGCGTTTCCAAACTACGTAACTTGAGTTTTACTGCGTTTAAACATAATTTAACTTAACACTAATAAATCACGGAAACCTCAAAAACACAGTATAAAACACGCAAGTTAAACTATAAGTCTAGTATTTGAAAGAGTCAAAAGATTTCATGTTTGCCTTTGCCTTGAGCTTGAACTGTCGATGTCCGTGTTACAAAAAACATTGCTAATAATTACGTAAGAGTCGCAAATGACAGGTGGCATGTTCGTAAAGTAATGGGAGCATGAATTGTATTTGCTTCTAGCAGCATTTTAACGCCCACACTCGCTCGCTTTATTAACCAGATTGATGTTCCGATACAGAGTACATGTTAGTTCAAGCGACAACTGTTCACAGTAATCACTTCGTTAGATCTTAGTTCTAGACAATTTTTTTGCGACAAAAGTATGAAAACTACTGTTGGACTTTATTCCGTTACTGTTGCTGGGTCTAAATCAATGTTTTCATATCTACAAGAATGTTAATTTTTATTCTTATAACAACCAGAACTTAGAAATGGCGTTTGCTGTGTTACAGAGGTTTCACTTTATCAGCTATCTCTACAAAAACAAAGGAATCCGTTTTAAAACCTTGAATAGCTTAGATAAAAATATTAAATCCGATTATGACTTTCTAAACAAAAAAAAAGTTCAGCATCCACAGCACAATGCGGGTCATAACGAAAGACAAAGGAGAATGAACATTGGAGTCTGGTTGTAACTCTGCAGTGGAATTTTCCATGAAGCTTTCTATAGGCTCGGACGCACTTCGTCTTACGGCATCCCATCACGATACAGCGCTTAACTTTACATGGCAACCGACAATCAAACCGACTTTAGATTGTTTATTCGGATTGCAAGATATCTTAATACAGATAAAATCTAAAAGTATCAGCAATACGAAGTATTAAAAAATATAAACACACTATACCAAGAAATTAGGATGCGTCTTCCAACGTCAATTTCTTCTCAGAATATATGTTTAAAGACTCTACTTCAGCTCTATACAAAACAGTGCGATAAGAAAAATGGACGATGAAGATATTTTTTTGCAATTTCTTCATCGAAGCTAAGAAATAGTGTAACTAATCTAAGTCCAGAGTTACAAAAAAATTAATTTCAAATTATATGTTAAACACTTTAAATGATTTAACATATACTGAAGTATCAGTCGATTAGTAGCAGGTCAAACTGTGTTCTTATGTCCCTATATTTTCTAGAGCATTCGGGCAACACCGAGCCTGTCGTACTTCGACAATTTCACTACTTATGCGAGACGGCGTAAATTAACTTCATAAATGCAAAGCATTTTTTACTATTTAATATAAAAGCATATGGTAATTCTCACGTCTTGATTGACTCCTTCTTAGTTATGCAAAAAGCAGGGAGGACCCTTTCTTCTGGGTGTTTATTTGTTAAGACCACTTTATAACGATTCTGGATGCTGCAAATAAAGTCTAGTCTTCATTTTACACTAATTTAACACCTCGGAACTAATAACAAATAAAGTAATTTGCACTTAACTTCCCTTATAAGTATTTATAGCTAAAATAGCACTAACCACAAATGATTTACCGTATATTTTAGAACAGTATGTTTATTGAGTATATTCTACAAAGAGCATAAACATATGATAAACCATACGATTAAAAAAGATTGTTGAATTAATACATAGAAGTACGCCATCCCATATTATAACCACAAAGTGAAAATACTTATGCAACAAAAAGCAGGCAATATAAGTGTCGCTTGACATTTAACAGGGTCGGTCGGTTTTTACTCAAGTTTTTATAACAAACCCCTAGGTTAAGAAGTACAAGTTCAAGTAAGTCTTAGCTATCAAGGGTCCATATATCTATGCTACAAAACCTTTCTGTTTCTGATAAGACATGGAACTCTACCAAAAACATACTTCTTACCAGTCTAATTATATTTTAAACTGCTTATTATTTGGATCAATATATAAATTTTTAAATAATAACAAACAACTTTACGCTTTTTTTATAGTTTGTTATTGGATATTTTGGCACAACCTGGTATATGTACCATTAGTGACATATGTATCTTGAAGCGAATTCGAATCCCACATATTTAGACTATATGCTGAGAACACAATGATAAATACAAGGCAGACGGACGTTTTTCAGTTCAAACGTTTTTGGTTATTTGATTGTGTACGTACAAAGTGATAAATAGTTTATACGTAAAGCGCGACCTTGGCTCAAGTATGTAAAACAGATAACGCACATATTTCGGTAACCTCTTAGCTGAATATTGTTTACAAGTTACATAAAACGTATTAGGATATTTAAAGCTACGCTTTAGCTTTAGATGTATAAATAAATAAATCTTCTTCGATTTATATAGATTTAAAAGTCTATTAAGACACCGCGAAAGACATGATTTCACTATGGGGTAAAACGTAATCGTTTTTAGTGAAAGTTACACTAATTACCTAAGGAGAATTTTGTAGTCCCTTGTATAAATATCTATAAAATGTATAAAATACATTTATATGTATTTTTACTATGAAATATTTTTTTACATATGATATAGAAAAGTAGGTTTATGTATTTACCAATGACTATAACAGCTACGGTGAAATTTCTCAAAACATATTTGACAGGATAAACAAAAAATCGTGACGTCACATCAGTCACACTAAAATATACAAGTTCAAAACAACCGAATAAACTGTGCAAAAGTGGCCGGGCCAGATAAGACTAGCTGTAGCGATACAGCGAACTCGCACAGTCGCGGCAGTGACGTGGTGGAAACACCAACTTGTCAGCACTTCATCACTAGACAATCCTCTTTGCTTTTAATTACTTTTTATATGTTTAACTGTACTATTTTTTATATTGCTTTTATAATATAGATAATTTAATAAATTACTGATAAACTAATGGGGTATGTTATTGATTATACAATAATAATTAAGAAATTAATTAAGAAAATGTAATTATCGATAGCATATCAAAAGACGACAAAGACATTCATTAAGCAAATTCAACTCACTTGACTGTAAATCTCTTTGAGCCCGCTCGTGGTGAATTCCCAAATTGGAACACGTTCACAACGAAATCGTCCGTTTCTATCAAAAGCACAAGCACTGCAACTAACACTGAATATTACTCAACACACAAACCAAGCTAGATCGAGCGCGGAGCTCTCGAAGCACTTTTTCAATAGTTAGCTGAGTTAGATAGGAGTCGTGTACGTTTTAAAACTGGTTTTCTTTCTCTCAGGGTTGCATAAAAAAACTTAAAAAATAAAATAAAACGTGTACAACTAGAAACACTTGTTCCCCGTGGTGCTGCGCACTGGTGACTGAATGAGGCGATTGCTTGTGCCGCGAATCGATGTCGTGCGGCGCAGTAGTGTGCCGTCGACCGTCGCGAGCACACGCACACACAGCCAGGGCTAACCTGGGACCGAGGCCTGAGCAATGAGCATTGTCTTTGACTCCGACTACACCATTCCGACAAGAACTTAAGAACAGACAATTATGACGTACAAAAAAAAACCAACGTAATATTTTTTGCATTTACCACAAAAAAAATTATAACATAATAACATCTGCTTATGTATTTTTATATTAATAAGAATATAATAATGAAGAAAAATTGACAAATGATGAACAAATACTAATATTCTTAAACAATTAACAGTAGGATTTTCAGTCAAATTAAGTAAGCGTGAGTTTATCAGAATCATCATTAGTAGAGCGCTACAAATGCTGACAATGAAGTAGTTATAAATTAACAAGGTTAATCATACAATTACTAAAATGATTCATGTATCTAAGGTATTATCATATTGATTTTTAGCAAAAATAGAGCCATAAATAGAGATAAAATGGGAGTGGCCATCGATAATTCGAAACAAAAACATTGTGAAAGTAAAAACTTATCAGTAAACTAAATAATGCGTAGTATACTTCTGTTATTATAAATTTATTAGATAATGTTTTGTGATGCAGCAGGCATGGCAGCATCTATCGACGAATTTCTTGACGATTTTCAATTTCAATTCTAAGTACTTCGATATCTAATAATTTCGGGGAAAAACCAGTTGAGGAATTGTTTACATTCGAATAACACTATCAACGGCTATTCATAAGATAAAGAGAAATAATCAGAAATATCAAAAGTTTAGATAGAGTTGAGGATAGACCAGCCATTAACAATTCATCATTTTCAGAGCAGAAGAAATCTGGTTGAAAGCAGAGCGAACGCAACTAAACCCGAGTTAATAATCAGCACTTACACAATCCAAATGGAGTCGGCGGAGTGCGGCAATTGGCGCGGCCATAGCTCCTAATGGCTGCCGTTCCTTTGTGTTCAGCAAGCCATGAGCAACTCATGTGCTTATCTTGACAATCGCCATTTACATAATATGCTATTACAAACAAATCATAATAGCATACATCTATTTGATATCTATCATAGTTGACACAAATGGAATATGACAGGCATGTGTCAACAATTCTGTAATCTACATCAGTTATTGAATATACGGTTGTTCACAAACCCCAGTATTATATTTTATATGAAGATTCAAAAGAACCTAAATGTATATATCGAAGGACACATCTGTTTTAGGAAGTGTTCGAGACTCCAATTCGAAAATTTAATACGCAAATTATGATTTTACACGAATTGGAATCGTAAGGTCATTTTAATTGGTGTTAAGTGTTTGAGGACTAATCGATTGAGACATTGACCTGAGTCAATCATGAAGGAATAAGTAGTGAGTCGAACAATGGGTAAAGCTTGAAGCACCAACAACTGGTTGAGTTGGCATTGAGCCTGCCAAGAACTCTTGAGATAGCTGTAGCGACTACTCATAATGAATGTCGTTAATACAAATCGATTTTATAATATCTGTCAAAGTGTTTCAAAAGATAATTAAGGCTTTACACTGATTGTATTCTGCTGTCATCGAAGAAAGGTCTGAAGATGATTATTTTAGAAATTAAACTATATCGAAGTAGATATACTTTAACGTTTCATAGGACTATGTGAATACAAAGCGACGCAAATAAAAAAGTGAAGGCACTAAAAATAAACGATAAGATAAAGGAAATTTTCATGAAAGGTTGTACTTTAATAAAAACATGATTTAAAGTATGTTATCAGTTATTTCCAGTAAATGATATCTAAAATGAAAGCCTGTACATATTGCGACTTCGGCACAAAATAATAAAACGAAGTTGCAACTATGTTAAGGGTTTTACATTGTTTTTGTTTTCACAAAGTTGTTTCTGATAAATCAAGTTCAAGCACCGATATAACCACCTATTTTAAAGAACAAATAATATTATCAATATAAACTATGCCACAATAATGCAGACATAAAGCGTTCACAATCTATCATCTTCATTGTAACTTTAATATTAATAAACATGTACGAGGTTCAATAAAAAAAGATTATTTATTTTTCTGTGTATTTATCTGAAGGTAAGATTTTCGTTACTTAATCCATGTTATCATACATTGATTAAATAATTACCTCGTCAACGTCGATGAGTGCCACATGATCCTTATCGAGGGACGCCGGGAGAGACGTGCGCCGTGCGCCAGCGACCAACATGGTTTAACATCAACAATAGCACTACACCCCGACACTAGCCTACACAGATTAGCAACGCAACAGATAAGATAAAATTATTTATGGAGCTTCAGCGCTTCGTAGTTTTGTAACGTAACGTTGTGATAATCTTTTGTTTATGTTTGATCGTTATTACTTTATACGACAGTACTTTTTATAAATTGATGGAAAAAATGTTAATCTTCATTTATTTGCTGCACTTTAGTTTATTCATTTTAGCAAATTTGTTAAATCAATAACTTAAATAACTATTCAATGCCAAGTAAAGCAATAAACACTTACGAAATGATGTCAAAAATACACGGTACCGAAGAAGTCAATAGATACGACGGTTGAAATTCCCTATGACTAAATTTACTAATGACATCAATCAATCATCTGCTTTAAACAATAGATTTCAGTTTCAAAATTCCATTTTAATTGATGATATAATGTAGAATGTAATGAATGCTGGCTTACACAATGACGTTATTGGCCTTAACCTTAAGCTCCTCAGAATAAAATCTGGTGAAAAGTGAAAGCTTGGCAGTAAAACTGTCAAGGTAACATATTCATGTATATTCTATTTATCACATAACAAATTAAAAAGTTTTATAAGCAATTTAGCTCATGACCAACGATTACAGATTATGCTTTCGCTAGCACGATCAATGCTCTTTTAGATTTTGTTAAAAATCTTACATATTCCTTGGTCGGTTACCTATTTATCCTCAATCCTACTTACATTGTATGTTTAGTTCTAAAATCTGATCTGTAATATAACGCTAACGCGTGTTTCCAATAAATTCAGCGCTAAATATTTGGCATGATTCCTCTCTAATTATTTATATTGTATTATAATTGTAGGTGTTACTTGCAAAATATTCGCGAGCTCTGGGAATGCAATATACACAATAACGATAATATTATAATGTATCGGATTAGTCGGTAAAATTCCGTCGTTAATCGCATGCGGATTGTAAAACAATCTCGGTACGTTTACACTTAAAGAGCCATACATATGCGCATAGAAAAATAAACGTATATCCCTACTGTAGCACGAATCGACGACGTGACAATCTGGATTGAATACTGCTTGCAAATTACATCTGACTTCAAGGACCAAACGGGCAACTCGCATAACAATCACCTAGTATTAGCAAATGCTTACATAAGAGATTTTCATCTGCACATTTATAAGTAACATCAAAGTATGTGCTATCTATCACAGTCTTTAAATTAAAGCATCCAATTTGTACTAATAGTATAATCCAGATTATATTTTAAACATTTTTGATTACAATATATTGTCTATTAGGATACATGGAATACAATACAATTTTACCACGACATAAATCATAACAAAGAAAACAACTTCCACGTGAGATGATTTAGAAAGCGTCATAAATTCAGATAACACTCAAAGAAAGAAAAAAGCTATAACTCGAATTTATGATACTAATGGCTACAATATGTTCTAAATCTTTGATAACATTTAAATCACTGACGCCTTTTTACACATTAGTAAGATATTTGTTTAATGACTAATATTAACTATAGTCTGCATAATTTAATAACTAATCTTCCGACACGACAATTAGAAGACGTCACAAAAAATTGGCAAAAAACGAGGATAAACAACGAGGAGAAACTGGTAATGAAATCGATATAACGGATAATTCATTCAAAACACGATTAACCTTCACCTTATCGCCTCACCAACAAATATAGAAATAGCGTGATGGCGTTAAAACCACGTCTTATCGACTTGACAGCTGGCTTGTGTTTGATTGAATGGTCCTTACAATTGTTTGCGTTATATTTTCCGTCCTCCATTTAACTCTATGAAGCGACGGCAAAGACACAACGCACAAAATTTCCCATCTACGACCTTAACTGGCGAAAGCGAAAGCCAAATACCCTGAGTGATAATTTGGGCACGGTCGTAAAATACCAGCACCTTTTTTTTTCACTTATGATGGATTAAAATAATACTACGTCTGTTTGCACTTTAATCAAAAACTACAACTACACCCAGGTGAATTAAAATTCATTAAAGTCGGTCACGTCCTACAAACCTTTTACAAGTCATTTATGTCTTGAAGTACGTGACTTACTTAATACCATCTAAATATTATACTAAATCGTAATCAAGGGACCATTAACGTTGTGTACGTGCTAAACACCTACATTTCCTATGATGTTGTAAGAACGACGGTAATGTTTCGAAAATGTCATGGCTTTAGAGTGGCCGAGTGGTCCTTTTACTTACCTTTAGCCAAACGAGCAATAACTCAGCTACTCTACAGTCTTTCATAAAATAAAGAATAATAACATAATCAATAATTTACAGTAATTTGTATGCAGTGGAACAGTTTAACAGTATATCGTGTAATTTGTAACAATACTTTCACGAAACAAAAATGCGAATCGAATAACAATAAAAACCACATTGCGAATTTATTCCCACGGTAATGAATTAAGAATGAAATGAACAGTTTATACACTTAATTATCAATGCCAATAAAAAGGCATTTTAGTAAGGACAGTGCGACAAAACTGTATCAACAATGAATTCCTGCAGCGTTGTTGGAATACAGCCAAAAATCTAAAAACCAATTATTACAATGGGTCTCAAGACTATCCATTATTAGAGGCACAAGGTGTGACGTAGTCGTGTAGTTTATTGCACCGTTACGAGAAGTTTCCGCATAAATCACTAAAGAAAACTTTCCTCAACACTTCGTTTAAGTTTAATATAAACGTCTTTGTCCTCAAATGTGGATTATGCATGGAATTTTGTGAATCACCGGTCGATGTCCCGAATTATAAATAGTCTTTGATTTCGTACTTAAAACACTTTCATCGTAATATATTTGGTTCAAGCGCCACCAAAACATACCAGCAGAACCGTAATGCGAAACAGGCCGAAACATTTGCCTCTTTGAATAGATATTTCGGACGGTATATTTATAATTCAAACAGCGCCAATGGGTTTGAGTTATATCACATCTGGCTGTTACAAACTGAAGATCTATTTCAATATGAATATTTGAATAGAACTTCAAAATTGATTTCCGGGGTACAATTAAAGGTCGACAAATCATATAAAGACTATTATTTAATGTGATAATAACCTCCTTCATCACCGTTGAATTAACAAAGTAAGATTGCAATAAGCTGCGTTAAGTTGTCATGACGAGTTGATGTTGAGGCAACATAATAAAAATTGCAATTCTTTGTGTTTGTTTTTAATTGACCATGACATAACAAATAGTCACAAAGAGACGTAACTCGTGTTGACTGCCGCTAGTCATACACGTAATTCCATGGTAATTATACTTACCACATATCCACAACTAATAGCATTATGCTTAGAAAATTACGTAAAAAATACGAAGATCAATCTGATCTGATCTTATTACTAAAATATAACAAATAAAAATTAAAAAAATACGGACGAATTGAGTACCTCCTTCTTTTGGAATGTCGGCCAAAAAGCCTACGTAAGGAAAAAGAATTTGGCGAGGCAGAAAAATAAGATAGTTAAAATGACAGATACTAAGAGAAAATACAAGGTCGATGAACAATAAGGCCGTAAATAATTAAGGTAAATATGGAATAATACGGAGGTTAATGGTACAAAACATATCGTAATAATTCAAAATGTTCATATAATTGTTGGTAAGTTTTACTCCGTCAACACAACTCAAGGTGCTAAAGCTATTTTCGAGGCGTCGAGATTTTGACCTTGAGATTGAAAGAATCTTAAATAAAATTTATCATAAAATGACACCAGCAAGGTTAATCTCATACTATAATAATAGTCCGAATGTCAAATAACTATCACAAATATATACGGCGTCAGTGTCTTGGTTAATAAATCAAGTTGACTCTCCCAAGACATAATTTTAAAACGCTTTCAATTATGGAAAACCTAATTAAACCTAGAACAAAGATGGCTGTTAAATCAATTTAGATATAGGACACGGTGTTTTTGACTGTCACTATGCGGTATTTGCAACTCATTCTGTGAAGGATTATTGAAACAAGACAGATTGAAATATTATCTTACAATTTGGACTGGTGCAAGACAATTTAATCGTTATGTAAATATCGGATGACAATATACGAATAGTATATATGGTAGATACAATATAGTTTCTCACATCAATGCCCTGATAAATGTTATACTTGCTAAGATATATCTATAATCTAGTATATATTTGCACATGTGCCATGTTTACATTTAGCAATTGGGTTAAATGAACCATTTACAATAGCTATCACATGCACTATCATAATTAATTCGTTGATAAAACTATTATAGTATATTCCACATATAAATAGCTATATAAATAAATTATGAATATCGACTGGTGGGTGATGTTAAGTATTATCAGGACTGTAAAATAGCTAACGAGGGCCTAATGTCGAAAAATACTCAACAATACAGAGCATTTAAAGATGTTTACTGTTTATCCAATTACATGTCTGTTACTGATAAAGTACATTTAAAGTAAACTACTAAAGTAAAATTTATTATGTTCCAGAATTAAATAAAATGCAATTTCGCAGTGAGCTAGCATAGCCTGAGCTTTTATCACGTTCTTTACACTTGACCTACGAAGAGAACGCTTACGGGAATTTTAAATCAGATTTGCAAACGCCTACACAGTTTCTCTGATGCCCTCCTACGCTCTAGCGATAAACTCTCTTTATATTGACCTGATCGATCAATTAGACTTTGCACTGCATCGCTGTTAAATGATGCGTTTAATGTACTCTTTGTTGCGCACAATGCGTATAGACATCTATCATTTAGTGTCCTGTCAAACAAAGAGTCGCAGATTAATGAAAAACAGAGGCACCGGCCGATCTCAAGGACACTTTACTGCCGCAGTGCGTAATACGATCCCCGATAAATCAGATCCAAGCTCAAGGCTGATCATGACATATCTTGTCGTCTGCTAATGGGGATTAATGTGCGAAATATAAAAGATTCCAAAGTTTGCTATAGAAGTCACTCACAATAAAGCGATAAATTTAATTTAAAAATGTTCACGTTATCGTTGTTTGAATGAGTAATCCTGTGATAAAACATTAAACACTTATATAGCATTTGATATTGTTGAATGAAGTATGGCTTTATATTACATCAAAGGTGGAGAACGTAAATGGAAAATTTCTTTGCGACCAAGCGAGTTGAAGATTAAAAATAAGTAACAATTTAAAAATGTATGTATTGAAATATATGTAACTTTAACAACTTTCTTTAAAAACAACTGAAGTTCAGGAGATTTCTAACTTGATACTTACTGGAAATTCAGGTAATACTATCCACAAATGGCTTTATGATCTTTATTTTCAAATCGTACCACAAAGCCATGGCAAAATGCCTGGTTAAGGTAAATATTAATTAATGCAGAGCGCTGACGTGGGCGTAGTGTTGACACGAACATTATTGACAGAACTGCGCTATAAATATGACTATACAAAGAGTTCATCTAAATTTAGCATGTTTACCGTACCTCTTGAGGATCCGTAAACCCACGCACACACTTCTTGGCATTGGAAATAAATCAAAAACATATGACAGAAAATGCAACTTGCGTAGATAATAAGTGAATTTATATTGTTTATGAGTAAACAGTTGCAATTTATGTGATGACATAAAATACTTCTAGCATTAAAAGATAACAACTAAACCTCACTACAATGTTAAAATATACAACTTTACCACGTATTTTAATCTCATCTGGTCGATTACCTCTTAAATCGATTGTGTCGCCAAGTGCGTGCGAGCCTGAATCGGTCACGTACTCCGTCGTAAACAATGTCAAGTGTAAAGAACTATCGAGGGTTGGACTCGGATGAGCTTTGGCCTTGGGGACAGGGGGCGGGTGTAGGGTGGCCATTTACCTTGAACTGTACGGAAATTACTTTAGGGTTTTGTATCCTAGACAAATACATTACAATATAGGGAATTGTTACGTCGCGGATATTTGATAAAGATAGGTATATTCAAAATTGAAGGAAATAATATTTAGAATACGTAAAATCAATTTGTAAACTTAATTTTATTCCTAAAAGTACTACGGTGAAGCTAACCAAACCTCTTTATCACGCAAAAAAACCATTCAACTCATCGGTATACATACAAAATCATATTAAACATGGCCGCCCTAGGGGTGACGTCACGGCGCTCAATGATGCGGGTCCTGCGCCCTCCGTGCCAGACATAGAGACGCCGCTCTACGCTCCCACTGCCCTATAACTATCAACTGCACCCCGATACGCCCACAGACCCGCCCCCCGTCTGCCACCACCGCCACATGGTTACCGACGTTCATTGATCGTTGCACAGAGGGCAACAGTGAACACATTGTACGAGAAAACCTGTAACAAAGTACCCCACACAGCGCTCACCATTTCATCTCACGGATTGTTTTACAATATTACGATAATATCATATGTTGTAGATTTTGTAATAAAACGGTTAGATAATTTAATTGGAATTTTTAAAGCTAGTTATTTATCTAGTCTATATTGCATTTTTAATGTAACTGCATTGTAAAATTTTACTGTTTTTAAATTAGGCATAGATATAGTGATATACGAGTAAACTGTGATAGATAGAAATAAGATTTGAATGTGTATGTTTCATATTTAAAAAATAATAAAGAAATTAAGATACACTCGCTTTTCAAGTCCCTGACTAAACATGTGTTAGGGGAACGAGAGAGCGGCATGGAGCTTCCAATAATCAGTACGGAGCACACTTATAAAAGCAAGTTATACAATTCACCGCCTTAAATGGAAGAACGCATCAGGTAATTAAGATCCATCGTTTACGGGAATGGAAACTTGTCTTATAACATTTGGTATTTGAGTACATCGTCGCAATCATCCACGAAGATTGCCTATCATAACAAGGAATTAAAAACAATCTCACTTTCCGCGGTGATGGACAATAACAACTTTGACACTGACAATAACAAATACTCAAATGGTAATAGCCTGGGAGAACTTTTCTGTGATAATAAGCAAAGAGACGAGGTAAAAGTACAGGTGAACATTCTAAAATCACTTACATACACCGACAAGAACACCTAGAAGGTTTCAATAAACATATTTCTAAGCAAAAAATTAACTTATTAAAATCCCCATTTAATAAATATCCGTATTATTGTAGAATAAACGTTTCAAGTGCGTTAAAGTTTTTAGATGACCTATTTAAATGGTTAAATGTCTAATTTATTAGTTTACTGGACGTAAAATCTACGAGTATAATTGCGACAATCTAAAGCTTTAACATGACAAATATTGAAGCAGAATTAATATTTTCTTGACATATTAAAAACAGGGCAGTAAAATAAGAGTAACGATAATTTTGCACCATTTCTTATCCACAATTTGGGATCATAACGTCACAAAAAAGTTATTGCTCATATTATTAGAGCTTTTAAAGTAGAATTAGAGATATGTAAATTGTACCAAACCTTTCAAGGAGAATCGTTCAAGTTAGTTAATGTAATAGAAATCGATCCAGCACATAGACGACACACGAAATGTAGAGTTGTGCAAACGAAACACCTACATCAAACTTATGTAAAATTTATGCACAGATCGATAGGAGAGCAAAGTAGCCGCCTCAGCGCGACAGTAAACCAACTCAGTAAGGTAGACGACACAGTTTTAGTCGGATAATATATTACATACGCCTTCATAAGGCAGCTGTTGCGATTAAGCAACTCGTGTTGTACACAATCAGATACATCACACTTAATAATTTAATCATGCCATCGAACCCTGTTTTTCAGTAAGCGTATAACGAAGCATCGCTGTCAAACGGAGCCTGGCAGAACTCCAACTGTAGGCAATAAATAGCGACCGCGGCGCCGTATCGCATATAACATCGAACGGTCGTGACGGAAATAGTGCACTTTAACATTAATTCATTGGTCGTTACGTAAAGATCCAAAAAATTATGAATTAGTACGACACTAGGGTTAGAGGCACAATCTAAGGATTGTCTAGGGTTATCGACGACTGTAGGTTAAATAGTTCAAATAAAGCGTAAATACTTTTTGTGTGTTTACATTCAGTTTTATTATTTTGCAAATTCGCTATACGGGGTTACGAATCGTGTCATATTTCCAACGAAAGGCTTTCGTTATCTAAATAACGACACAAGCTGAACCCCTTCAAATATGCAATACAAATGTTTGGGTAGCAATGTCCAAGAACATCGTAAGTAGTCGAATCGCAAAGTTTCAAAGTTTTCCAGAGGACATTCCACCTATCATCATTCTGTATTAAATTCAACGGGTGTTTTTAGATTAGTCATGTGCCAGTAACACGTGAGGAGCTTTCCCCTAGAATCGACTCAAGAATTCAGACTGGTTATTTATAAATTAAAATATTTGTGTATTATAAATTTATCATCACAACGCACATTACTTAAACGATCCGTTTCTCTCTTTGTAATAAATATCATTTAGATAGAAAAGAAAGATACATGTTTTTAATTTTTTAAATGATGTTTTTAGATCACACCTTCACTGGTAAACCCGAAAGTAACCATACCTATTAAATTTTCATTCCCCTAAGAATAATTCAGAGTATTCAATAGTTCTTTGCTCGTCAGAAGTAAATGCAGATATAAAGGTACGTATTTAGTACTACTACGTGCATTGTTTTGATAACGGTAATTCACAGAAATTGATAGTCGGCATATATGATATCATTTCTAAACAACTACAGGATGTAATTGATACCATTCGTAGCTTACTAGGAAAAATAAATTATTACATTTATTTTCATGAACAATCTTATAACAGGTTATATGTAACTCGTACGGAAGTCACCCATGAACCGCACTTCGCAGTCAAGACGTGTTACGAGTTTCTCTAATCTACAATAGAAATCGTGTCGTACTCATCCGTAACTTTCTTAGGACTTCTTAAATATCTTTAACTAGCTGTTCCTGTGCCTTCATCCACATGATTATATAAAACCTTGTTTTTTTTTGTTACATTTGTGAAACGTTCAATTGCAAATGTCAAAACTCATATACACAAATAACAATGAAGGCCTTAACCATTGGCTAACAATTAGCAATACTATGGCAATGCTTCTTTGCTGCTATTGGCTTGTAGCTTTTGTTCCTTTCTCGCATGTGTATTTTTTCAATTTACTCACACCCTAAATTAAACGCGTGAAAATCTATAACCTACTAGCTTTCGCCCGCGACTCCGTCCGCGTGGAATTAAAAAAAAAAACAAAAGTGAGTAGCCTATGTGTTCTTCCAGACTATCTTCTATATCTGTACCAAATTTCACCGAAATCCGTTCAGCCGTTTAGGCTACAAACTCTAACAAACATCCATCCATCCATCCATCTAAACTTTCACATTTATAATATTAGTTAGAAGTTAAATTAGATAGACTGTCGTAAGTAAAGGGATTTTTTTTTAAAAGTATTATTAAAAATATTGCTGTGATTGCCGATTGTATGTTTTACGCAAGTCTAAACTTACTATCTATATATAATTAGAATAAATCAGCAAAGATTTTATCTTTCTCATATTCTAGATATAAAAATTCTGTTTAAAAAATATAGTAATGTCGCTAAAAAAATTTAGATTTTATTAAACTTCTGCAAACATAATAGGAAACACACAATACTACAATAGAAAAAACATAATATAAGAAGCCACAAGCTCAATGTGCTCGGCAATTATCGATATAATAACAAGAAACACGCGAGCACAATGTTTTATTGTTTTTTGTTACAAGATTTAGCACATAGACGGAAATATTTTACACTACCATTGATGTCACTTGGTTCACTTGCTATGGTGTTTTAAGCACATTCAATAGTTATTTAGCATTTATGCATATAATTTAACAAGGCTAGGTTAATCGCTAAAGAGGTTATAAGTTCAATCGTAGTGTAAAGGCTTACTTACATTTCCCCTGACATCCATTATTAGTGTTATCACTAATTATAGGTCATTGCTAACTAGTTGAGGTGAAGTGATCAATCGCACTTTGTACATTCTTATCAATCTGGATGTTACATATGCGTATAATCATCACATATATGAAATAAAAGTCTCAAACTGGAGTTTGCGATGGATCACAACATGATACAGCAAAGTTTCCAACAAGGGATATATATGACGACGTCATACAAATTTTTATGTCTCAAGTCTCTCAAAGTCAATAAAAAAAGTCGATAGCATTGTCTCATTGTCAGAATGTAGCACTATTACATTATTACAATGAGACAATCTACTATTATTAATATTTTCAACAAAATCATTTAAAGTCAGGGGTTCATGAGTATATGTTGATAAAATAAGGAATCCTACATAAGTACAATATTACAAAAGTCAAAGTCATCTCAATGCAGTATTCATAACATGGTACAATAAACATTATTAATACGCAATTCCAGTTCTGTTTGCTATAAACAATATGCATAAGCTGCGCATTGCTTTAATCCAATTTACATTCATCTATGACTTCTAATACAAGATAATAATTTTTTTATAACTTAAACAGCAAAATGTATGCATACAGAATTAGATTGTTAATGGTAAAACAAAAAGAAGAATTTAATTATTACTATTTAACAAAAGAAAACAAGTAATACCTGATAAAAATGGTAATACTGCGCTAGTCATTTAAAAGCTAAAATAACAAAGACTCTAAAATGTATGTATTCATTATTGCAGTAGAAAACAAGAAGAAACACCCGAAAAAGTATTTACAGTCCACAGAACATCAAACACCTCGGCATACTTAAATGACCTACAATAAGGAACAAGACGCCGTGACGTCATAGCTGTCATGGGTAAAGCCACAATAACCAGTGAAGTAAATGATTTTAAAAAAATCTTATAAAAACAAATTACACACCAAACTACTGTTAGATGACAATTGCTTCCTATACTCTAAAACAGCAAAAAATTATGTTTAAGATAGAAGTTATATTTTCAAATACAGTTATGCTTCTGCTGGAACTGATAATTATATAGATAAAATTATAGACACAAACTTTAGGCTTTAACTATTACATCTATTTTAATACTAAACAAATCCTACTCTCTACGAAAATAGTAACTTCATAAAATCACCCAACAGCTTAATTCTTAACTTAAACATTTATTCATAGGAAAAAGTTATCAACAATCCCGTCAGAGAATTCAATAAGAAATGAAGTAACAAAACAATGCAACAATGAATCACCTCAATGGCCTGACCTCCCTGTGACTGCTACAAACAGAAACAATGTACGATCAATTGATTTTTTTAACCTAGTAAAGGTCACAATGTTCATATTTTTTTCACTTCGCCAATTATGTAATACTGATGAATCTGACATACAAGAAACTGATGTTTTGCCTATTTCTTACGTATTTCAATAACGTAAAAGTCAGAAGCAAAAGTCGCATTTTAATTCTCGGTAACATTTCCTTGTCATGTACAATTGGCTCGAACAATTGTCCAGTCACGAGAGAATGAAGACAAATGACAATCAGTCGAGCAGCTGCAAACTAAATCGAATCGGTTTCCTCAAAACACTTTTCCTCTATCAAAACAAGGCCAATAAAAACAACAAAAAGCATGAGGAAAGAAATGATTAAAAGCAGTTATACTGGCTTATCTATACATTATACAAAAACGAACAAAGCTCCTTGACCTTAACCAGAGCATGTTAAACTAGCAATATGTCTCAGAAGATTAATCACTCAAGTTGACATACAATTTTCCACACAGCCATAAAGACCAACGCTCCAGGAATGCGAGGATCTTGGCTATGTGCCATGTCGTGAGAAAACGAGACAGAAATATTTAACTGAAATTTATTAAAGCTTGATTAAGACTAAAGCATGACTTATTTAATTATAACATATGTTCATGAATATTAAGAGTAAATTATTATATACAAACAACATTAATGTATTAAGATAATTCATTAAATATAATGAGCATTGCAAACTGACATACAACTGATATCTTTGAATACATTTAATTAAGGGTGAGTTGCATCAAATCGCCGGTTATCGTAAAAGTTATAATAGGGTTACAAGTGCAAAAACATATTCTCACAGAGGTTTTATGTATTTTTCGTTTTTACAATGGAAACATTTAAACCTGAATGTCACTAAAGTGTCAAGAATGACATTTACGTAAATTAAAATGTTTGGAAATTCATGTTTCGCCGATTACATTTATGTATTCATACGCATGGTATTTTATAGTGACATAAACTTTTTGCCCACGGAGATGGAGAAAATGGCACTCTTGTGAAAATAAACTAGTTTTGGCCATTATTGAAACTGTATTTACTTTACTACTCAAATATGTAGCGCCAAAAATGAAGCAATAAAATTATACAAATATAAATGCATCTTATTTATTTTCCATATTATAAATTGTCCTGTCAATGCATATTATAAATTGACCTTTTATGGAGGACATTTTTTTAAATAAGGGAAAAGGGACAAGCGCTGTTGCTCTGGCCTTAGACACTCGAAATTTGTCCAAACTGAATGTTTGGCCAAATTTCAAGTTCCATCTTGGAAATCCATTATTTCCGGGCACGCAAGACTTTATTCTTCTGGATTACGTATAGGATAATAGTAGAGATTTTCTTTTTCCATTATTTGTGCTTTTGAAGATAAGACCTTGTGACAGTTGACACTACCGAACTGACACTAACCGTAACGCTAACTATAACCGCCCAAAATCGGGCGGTTATGATTAGTGTCAAATATGACGTCATTTTGTCCAGTGCAAAACTGGTGTAGCGAATATCATGAACATCCGGAGACGTAACTATCGGGAATGTGCTGGTTAAGGTTTATAGTTAGTTAATGTAACTCATCCTTAGTAAATTTTAAGGTTATTCCAAATATTACTGTTACAAATAATTTTAACTTTAACGGTAACCGGCGATATGGTGCAACTCACCCTAAGAATATAAAACCGGTTTGTACCGGTTAAAGTAAATTGTATTGGGCTAATGATAATTGATATCATACGGTCAAATGACTGCTACTGAATAATCATATCGCGGTCATTTAAAATTACTAAACTGCTCATGTGATGTGCAGTGACTGTCAAATCTATATGAAATGATATTAAAAAAAAATTATATAGCAATTTTAGTATTTTATACTACTACAATAATTGTTATATGAAAATGAACTTGCTACAAAATTTGATGGTACTGTATGCAAAGCAGTAGTTAATTTGCCTTTGAATTACATACCAAAGGCAGACTGAATGAAATTCCCTGTGACATGTCACAAACTGAGCTGTGTTTGGAAAAGTTTAGATAATTATGGCTACAACTTTTTTATCTCAAAACTATGAACAAAGATTGTAAATATAATACCATCTTAGTTTTTCATATTTCTTAGGGTAGGTCATTAGCCCCCAATGCCCCCCACCCTGGGCCACATCCATGACTTATGTATAAAGAGTTTAACATGGAATTTAAAATCTACAGTTACACTTTGAACATTCAGTGCAGTACCATTAGCTGCTGTAGTAGCTGTCACGAAACAAGCAAGCAGCAGCAGCAAATTTTATATACTTCACAACTCATACTGCCCTTTGAAAAAATAATGTGAATTGATTGAACAAGATTGCATAGAGCTACAACCATTTTTTTCATAATTTTTCATATAAACTAGTGTAACTTGCTGACCTGTGCCATAAGAGTTAAATGTCGTTTATAAAAGAGAAGGTCCATGGAGAAACATTACTTCAAAAAAGGCACTTAATAAACCCATAGGAGTTTTTTACACCATAGACATAATTTTTCGAATCGAAATTTAAGTATATTCAAAATGGTAGGCCCATGCCATTAGCATGTAAAAAGAATGTATACTAGAAACGTAAATCTTTACTCAGGTATTTAAGACTTACCTTTTGCCCAATGCTGTTATGGTGTGCTTGAGTATTCACTGATGAAATTCGTATGAAATTCACAACGATTAATTTTTATAAACACAATTAACCATATGTTACAATTGGTTACAGGGAAGTTTTTATACGAATAAGATGTCAACTGCACACTCATTGAAAAACACAAAATTTATATTAAGTGACTATTTTTTATCACAGTAAATTATTGGTATAAGAAATTTAGCATTATTTAACTCCGTATTTCAGTTAATTCAGGGTATCATTAAGGAACAAAAAACAATAATATTAAAGAGCACAATCAATTAATTTTCGTATCTGACAAGAAATCTGATTGATGTCATTCAGAGTTACAGAGTATCGTTGTACATTTCGATTTTTAAAAAACACAGATCATATAGAAATCGTGAATTTTCTGAATTCTATTTTATTATGTTACATTAATTCTTATTTTACTGACTACATAAAATAAAGCGTATTTGTTGCCTCGGTGGCATATTGTATAAAAAATAATTAAAACATAAGAACAGATCGCTGGCTGCTGAAATTATTAAGATAAACATTTAAATGTCATTCGATAAAAATATTTCGACGACTAAGTAATTGACAAAAAATATAGAAAACACTGAAAATTGTTATACGATGATGCTCAAGAAATGATTTTAGTCACTTAGAATGAACGAAGAAGACCTTCGCTGTTGCTGTTCGCCAAGTGATTGTCAAGTAAAAGTTTTTATATCTTAATAAGAAATCATAATTGACAAATTCCCTCTGTACCCTAAAAATGCGTATTGTACAAAACCAGGGTGGCTAAATGTAGGATGTAAAAGTGCAGGTAGAGGATAGGCCTATCGATAAACATGATTCCGCCTTAAGACGCCATAGCACATTTCTACCATAAAAATTTTATACAAATAAATTAATCTAATAATTTACTACCTTTTCAAATAAGAACTTAGCTACGGTATAAACTAAATCAATAATATAAAATTACAAACATTCGAGACGAAAGGTTTTGAAGTAAGATCCTAAGTACGTTTCCTAAATGTTATTTAACTTTACCCTTTGGACTATTTGCTATCTATGCCTTTTATTTGATTATATTTTGTCTGTGACCTAATGCAAATGAATTTGACGTTTTAGTGAGGTACAAGTCCTAACTTTTCCTTACGTTTTTTGACTAACTTAGCACGAGGTATCTTTCTATTAAAGTGTTAAAGATTAGACTAAATCGTATCTAAACGTTATCCATAACATGTACATGGATTTAACTTATGACCCGGAACAAAACGATAGCGGTATGGAATCACTGACAGCTAGTAAAGATGATACTCCAGAACGTAGACCCGAAGATTCATTTATTACTCCTGTGGTATGAAATAAGTGATCATTATAAATGTACTTGACAGCATTAGCGATGTTTGTCTTAGCAATTCTTATTTCTTACAGCTCGGAACATCACCATCTGCATTGACTCCTGTGTCGGCTGGACCTCTTAAGGAATATGATGATGTAAATATAACCTTTCTTTCGATAAAAAAATGTGTTATTTATAATTATTAGATGCACGTAAATTAAAGATTGCGGTCATAACTGTTACAATGTCTATTGTACTGAGTCCTATCCTATAGGAGAAGCAGAAACATTAGTGATTCCTTTCATTCATCACCTCTATCCCAGTAATAAAGTTAAAAAGATTATTTTATTAAAGATTAGAGATAGAAAAAGATTTTCTTTCATGCTCAATGTTTATATTTATCCAATTATGTTATTTCCTTATTAGGAACCAGATGAAACTCTTTCGGAGAGATTATGGGGATTATCAGAAATGTTTCCTGATCGCGTGCGAAGCGGCACATACACACTGACAACTAAAACTTGGTAAATAAATATTTTAGGCTTTAAATTGTTTGAGCAACAAAAGTTTGAGCATCTTTCAATACTAGTATCTAGATTCGAAACAAAAGAATGTTGAAGTGCTAATAATAAAAATGGCAATTAATTTTTTTACTTAGTATATATGTATGTATATATTTTGTTTTGAAATATTTAAGAACAATTAGAACCAAACACTAAAAAAAAAAATTTATCACTACAATTTTTCAGGTCTGGAGTGAAATCTTTATATGGATTGTCCCGCTCTGTGATGTGGATTTTGGCAAGTTCATCTGTGATTTTATTTGCTCCAGTCATATTTGAAGTTGAAAGAGCACAAGTTGAGGAAATGCAAAAGTCACAACAGAAACAGGTGAGATAAGTAACTAATATATTATATTGTTTTTATAATATGTGAATTGATAATATACCAATACAATATGTATAAGATAATTCATATAAGACTTAGACTAAACTTTGTCAATGATGTCTAGTACTTTTGTTTATGGCAAAATATAGATTATTAATTATCCAAACTCAAATCTAAAAACATATGTCATAGTCATACACTTATTTTTATTTAATTGTGATAATAAAAAGTATTTTGTATTTTAGGTGTTGCTGGGAACTAACACTGCACTGTCAGGACCTATGCCGAACATGCCACCAATGCCACGATAAACCAAAATCACAAAGACTATTTTAGAATTCTAATAATTAATTTCCTATTATGACACACAATACATATGGGAAGGAATTCTTTGCATGTCTATGCTTTAATATTAGTTTGTTAGTTAAATAAATAGGTAACAAAAATATATCCTGGAATATTATTACCAATCAAATTAAACTATTAATGCTTTTCTGTTACAGATTGTATTTTGCTTCATATTACTTTAGTAATTTTACCAAATAAAGGTTAACAGAAAATATAGCATTTAAATTGCATCCAATTTAATTTTCATAGGGTGTATTATATGTATTTGTTATTTTGTTTAATGTCAAAAAAATATTTCCCTCAAATCTAATGCATTTGTGTTTAGGGTTGATTTTTTTTAATGTAGATAATGTTTTATGACAAACTGTTTAATAAAAGGTGTTGTAGTTTATTATGGTGTATAAAATTACTTTTCCACTAAAACAACTAGTATTAATAAAAGGTTCTCAGATGTAATGATTGTAGTGAGGTAGGCTTCTTTCTACTCCTACTCATTTGCAACCAACCAGCCCAAATTTCAAAGTTTTTATGGTTTTCTAGATTGTGAAATTGCGTACTCCGTGGCCTTGCAAATATATAAGAAGGAATCTCGTGGCACTAGCAAATTCAGTCCTTTTACCGCAAGTGGGCACAGTTAGTCAATTTAGCTTGGTTAAGGACTAAGAAAAGAACTTCATATCGTTAAAGCGTTTCGTTTTCAGATGAAACCACCCGAAAACAGCTAGCGTACTATTTAAAAAAAAACAGTATATACTCATGTCGCTACTATCGTCCTACACGACCAATGATGTAAAGTTTTATTCTTGTGTGCCACATATTTAAACTGTTAAGCTTATATTTTATCTGTGGGTTTAACGGCCTTACTCTGCCGCCAACCACTGACATTTGTCAAAATCACTTGACATTTTAGGTCTTTGTGCTGCCAACATTTTCTCGCTTCTCCAGAATTGGGGACCTGAAAATTAAGGGCGTTGTGGTAAAACAAAATAAAAGGACAACTGTTATTTCGTTAGTACTATTAAGTATGTTTATTTTACAATAAACAGAAAAACTTGTATTTTTGCAAAGGCTTGTGTTGTAATAGCTGAGTTATAAAGAATCAAAATGATTCTAAGGACTCCAGAAAGTATATTTTTCTGTTTTAGGGTAAATTGTTGTGGGTAATGGCAACAATGTTGTGTTTGTCATGCATATTTTTATAGTGAGTTTGATATGGGGCTTATGAGTAAATGGTTTATAGTGAAAATAATTTAAAACATGGCTAATACAGGCTTGTTACCTTTTGTAAGAGGTGTAGATTTTACATGCAATGATTTCAGTGTGAGTAAATCGAAATTTTATACTACTATTGACGTATAAATGACTGTAACCTTAGTACTGAGTACATGTCCTAAATGTTACTTATTTTTTAGGGCGACAAATTTCCTGAAGCAATTCGTTATATGACTGGACTACAATGGCTCAGGCTTGATAAAACTAATCTGACGGATATTCCAGAAGAATTAGGGAAGCTTATGAAATTGGTATGTTTATGTTTGCTCTATCCTTTGTTATTAATTCATTTAAAAAAATAGGCATGAGAGAGTACACTTCATTCTAAAATTATTTAAAGTTCATAATGTGATTTATGAACTATATTTATTGTGCAATGATAAAACAAAATAACCTAATATTGTAAATGAGTTACAATACAAACATTGCAATTATCATCATCTCCCCTGCCTTATCCTACTCCCGTAGGGACGGCGATCATTGCGATTATGAAAATAAAATTATAGCACATGAATACATGAATATAGTATATACTTTTATAAGCCTTTGTAATATGCTTGATAATATATATATATTTGATAAACTGTTTTATATCTATATTTGTTAATTTAAGCATATGAAGAACCTAAAAAATAAATATAAATGTTTAACAAAATTTATTTCCACAGGAAAATTTGTCAATAAAAAAGAATAATCTAGAAAAATTATTTGGCGAACTCACTGAACTGAAATGCTTACGATCATTAAATGTGAGGCACAACAATGTGAAGACATCAGGTATACCTGCAGAGTTGTTCAGACTTGAAGAGCTGACCACTCTTGATCTGTCACACAATAGACTAAAGGAAGTTCCGGAAGGATTGGAGAAAGCCAAATCCCTCCTGGTTTTGAACCTCAGTCATAACAAGTAAGATAATGAGTTCTTTAAAAGATAGTTTCAGTACTACTTTCAAGTTATTTGTTAATTCTGAAAACCTTTATACTTGTGGTATATACTATTATGTGGTAATATAGGCTAACAATCAGTCTTGATGATATAAAAACTAGATAATTACTTTTAAGTGGTATGCTTACACAGTGGAGATAGACCTAGAAAGAGATGGATGGTTTGTGTGAATGGTGACATGATCAAGGTGCAATGACTGAGAAGAAGTATGCTACAGTTAATTGGAGGTCAAAAACCCGGTGTGCTGACCTTACGGGAGTAGGATAAGGTAGGGGATCTCCCCTTATTCTTGCTTGATTATATCTATAATGCTTACTGTATGACAGTGTATTTTGCACATTGACTATTAAATTATGGTTATTTAAAGCTGTGTTTAAGCAATAAATTTTATAGAAGTATCATTTGTCCCTTTCTAAAAGGGAATTCCCATAATTAACTGTAATATTAACTCAAAGTATGTACTTTGGTGGTTTAGATTAAGTGTCATGTTAAGTACAATGAACAAAAATATTCTGATTCATTAATGTATTATTATTTATACTACTTGATAACATATGAAATTGCTCCTTTAAGTATTAATTAAAATGTAATAGTGCAACACTATTTTATTATTTGTTTCAGAATCGAGAGTATCCCACCGACACTGTTTGTACAATTAACAGATCTATTGTTTCTTGATTTATCAAACAATTTACTGGAGACTCTGCCCCCTCAGACTAGAAGACTGGCGAACTTGCAGACCCTTATACTTAATGACAACCCGCTAGGATTATTTCAGCTAAGGTCTGTAAATAAAATAATTTATTAATACCCACATAATTTGATAGAATTATTATTAACTGTATAATTGTTACAGGCAGTTACCATCGCTGCAAAGTCTAGAAACATTACACATGCGTAACACACAGCGCACTCTTGCCAATCTACCGACATCGCTGGAGACGCTGTGTAACCTTTCTGATATTGACCTGTCAAAGAATGCATTGACCAAAGTACCTGACGCACTCTACTCGTTGCAAAACCTGAAAAGGCTGAATCTTAGCGACAATGAGATAACTGAAGTATCCTCAGGTGAGTTTACAATTAATCCTCTTTTAAATAGTTATTAACTTTGTGCTTTTAGGGTCAAATCTAGTATGTTTACAATTAGACCCAATTACTGTTAAAAATTTATTAGATACTAGCTGTTGCCCGCGTCTTCGTCTACGCAATTTTAAGTTAAAAAAGTAGCCTATAATATGCCGGTATATGTTAGCTACCTTTCAGTGGAAAGTCCGGTCTAAATTGGCCCAGTTGTTTCAAAGATTACCCGGAACAAACGCGGCTTGCGGACACACAGACTGACAAAGACAAATTTAATTGCGATTTTCGTTATCAGCAACGTAAATACATCATCTTCCCGAAATTTTTCTTTTAATATTACAAACAGACACTCTAATTTTATTATATGTATACAAGTATGTCATTAACTCTAATTTGTTCCATGTAGCTGCAACTGTTTCATGATTAAACATGTCATCAGTCATGTAAGTTTTCTCTCCTACAAATACTGTATAAAACAAGATTGCAACGTAAAGAATGTTTGCATATTTACATCAGTTATCGATAATCGACATCAGTTTGTTTTCACTTAGAATGGGTTTCACTTATGTTAATTATGTGTAAAGTTGAAGCAACATATCATTTTTTAGCGTAGTGTTTTATACTATAGCTACTACTCGCGTCTTCGTCGAAAATGAAATTGTAATAAATATAACCTGTGTGTGATAACATAACCTAGTGATAAGATAGATATTTATTTTTTAAACATTTTTTTTATTTCAATACATACAAAAATACAAATATTTTCTTTTTATAAGTATAGAAAAGTAAAAACTCTTATCTAATATTTGGCTCTCGTAAGCTAATATTTGGTGACATTTTTCCAATTTAGGTAGTGTTAGTATTGGTTTACACTGCCTAAAATATTTATGTAACCATTTGGTTTACAATAACTTTATTACTGTTTTTGTTAACAGCAATGGACATCTGGCAGAACTTGCAATGCCTGAACCTGTCACGCAACAAACTGACAGCACTTCCAGCTTCATTATGCAAGCTTCAGAACCTAAGACGTCTCCATGTTGATGATAACCAGCTAGACTTCGAAGGTATACCTTCGGGGATCGGCAAGCTGGGCAGCTTAGAGGTCTTCTCAGCTGCTAATAATTTATTGGAGATGATCCCTGAAGGATTGTGTCGGTAAGATATTTTTTTAACTAAATATGGCTGAAACCCAATAACCAATCTTAATTTGCTTGTCTTCTAAAATACCAATGCAAGTATTTTGTCAGTGGGAACTTGTAATTGTAAAAGTATTGAAATAATAAAAAAAAATGTTACTTCATACTGATATTGTAAATTCGAAAGTTTGTATAGATGGGTGGATGTTTGTTACAGTATGGAGCCAAAACTACTTAATAGACTTCTATAAAATATGTCACAGATGTAGGAAATAGTCTGAAAGAACACATAGACTATTTGCTTTTGTTTTTTTAATTCCATGCGGATGGAGTCGAAGGCGAAAGCGAGTTTTACATAAAAAAATATGGCAGTCTTAAATCTTAACTTCAGTTGTACATTTAAACATTCTATCTATGTTTAGTTTTATTTTGGTTTGTATGTTAATTATCCAGTCGTGTTTGACGATATTATTTTCATAAATCAATGCACGCTCTGCTAGCCTTGCGTGAGAGTAATTGATACTGCTTCATATTAGACTGGCAAGTGAATTGAGTCAAAATACTAAAAAACACATGTTACAATGTTCATACTGATACATATATTCATGACTTAATTTATTTTAAAACAAAATATCTTAGTTCTTAGTAATATTATAAATGGCAATGGTTAAATGGATGGATGGATGTTTATTGGAGTTTGTAGAGTATGTGTTGGTGAAATTTGGCATAGATGTAGAGGATAGTCTGGAAGAACACATAGTACTACTACTTTTGTTTTGTTTTTAATCCTGCGCGGACAGCGTCGCGGGTGACAGCTAGTTTGTTATAATAATAGTAGCTAGGAGGAAGGGGAGTTAGACTCTACCTAGTTAGAAATCAAGTTGGTAGTGTCATAATGTATTAACCGACTACTGCTTTTTTTCCAGGTGTGGTGCATTAAAGAAATTAAATTTAAGTAGCAACAAGCTAATAACTCTACCCGATGCGATACATCTCCTAAGTGACTTGGAGAGTCTGCAGTTACATGGGAACCCGGACTTGGTGATGCCACCTAAGCCGGTAGAGCAGCAGAGAGGCGCCGGCCTGCAGTACTACAATGTTGACTTCTCGCTACAAGCTCAGCTGCAGCTGGCAGGAGCCACCGCAGCTGAGCCCACTACACCAACCAGTAAGTACTAATTTGCATCAAAAATGTTTTAACACTGCTTTTTAAGTTTAATGCCCGTTTCACACTTAGCCAGTACAGTTAAACAGTTACGACGGTCAGTCTTAGATTATATGGACTTATTGGCGTCAGTTAGGGTTCACACTGTGCCAGTTGTTTGACATTATATTGTACTAGCTGTTGCCCACGACTTCGTCCGCATGGTATTAGAAAACATACGAACTATATAAATAAAAAAAACTTCGTATCCCTCGGGAACCGGAGATTTCTCGGGGAGTGAACCTTGTCCCATGTATACTCTAGACTTTGTTTTATATCTGTGCCAAATTTCAATAAGATTATGTTGAACCGTTGCAGAATGATTGAGTAAACATTAAAAACCTAAATTAATGAATCCCACAGGAACTGTAAATATTCTCGAAGTAAAAGTAGCTTATGTGTTCTTCCAGACTATGCTCTAAACTTTTGCCAATTAATATATATAAAAAATATATTATATAAATTGTAATATTTATATAATATATTTTGTAGGCGTGAAGTCGGACCCACTAGCGCGCAAGCTGCGGCTGCGGCGGCGCGCGGAGGCGGCGGGGGCGGAGCAGCGCGGCTCGGCGCTCATCCTGCGCGGCATGCGCGAGCAGGCCAGCGCGCAGCTCGACGCCGCGCCCGACCTGCACTACAGCGAACTCAAGTAACACGCTTCATTTTTATTGTACTACACACAATTTTTTTATGCGGAAAAGGAGCAAACGCGGTAGGAACTCATGTGGTCAATGACGCTCATAAACATCCGCAACACCAGTTGAACTACAGATGCGTTGACGGCCTAATTTAACATATGATATAATTAAAAGACTTTGTTTGGTGTAATGTATTGGAAAATAATTTTTTTTAGCAAAAACGCAGAAGTATGTATTCTTACTAATATTATAAATGCGAAAGTTTGGATGGATGGGTGTTAGTTTGTAGCGCAAACGACTGAACGGATCTCGATACTAAGTAAATAATTCCGCGCGAACAGAGTCGCAGGCTAAAGCTAGTCTACTGATATATTTTTGAAACCGTTTTCGGTAAGGCCGTTCAGAAAATTTACAGAAAATGTGTTATGTTATCTATACATATAAATATATTTGAATTGCAAACAGACCGAAACGTTGGGACGAGAGTTTGGAGAAGCCTCCTCTGGATTACTCTGAGTTTTTCGACGAGGAGACAGGACAGACGCCCGGCCTGCAGGTCTGGGAGATCGAGAACTTCATACCCGCACCCGTAGACGAGGTATATTTACCAAAACTTTCAAAAGTTCACTAATATTACAAAGGTGTTTGTGTGTAGTTTATTTCAAAGAAATTGTAATACATAACTTTAAACTGTCAAGGTTTTTACAAATATAATGTAGTTTTTGCTCCCAATATTTACCAATCGTGGTAAGAAATCCGAATCTCACGAAGATTAGATTGTAATGCTTTTTTTTTAAATTGGATTTGTCCATAGGTGGCACACGGCAAGTTCTTCGAAGGTGACTGCTATATTATACTGAAGACGTCTATTCAAGAGCAGGGTCAGCTGTGCTGGGATATACATTTCTGGATTGGATCCAAGGCGACCGTAAGTAGGCTTTCTATTATACTTATTCTTTAACATATATATACATTTTTAATCTGTACTAATATTATAAAGAAAAAAGATTTATTTTTGTATGTATTGAAATAACTTAAAAACTATTGGGCCGATTTTTTTTTTCATCATTAAAAAAATTACATTATGACTGAGTGACATAGACTATATTTTTTAATTTCACGCGGAAGAAGTCACGTGCAATAGCTAAAATTATAAAGTGGAAAGAATTAATTCAAAATTTCATAAATTGGCTTCAAAACTACTGAACTGAATTTAAAATTCTTCAGAAAGCTACGTTATCAACGAGTGAAAATTTATATGACTGTTTTTTAAATAACTTATCAGAATGTGTCTATAGATGTACAATCTACATCCTTATAGCATATCTACTATTGAACTATTGCAGTTTCGTTAATGCGTAAAATGTATGACCGTTACTGTGTTTTAGCTGGACAAAGGCGCGTGCGCAGCGATGCACGCCGTCAACCTTCGCAACCTGCTGGGAGCCAAGCGCACGCAGCGACACGAGCAGGGCGACGAGACCCCCGACTTCCTGGCGCTGTTCCCCACGCCGCCCGTCTACATCGCCGGCAGCCGCACGCCGTCCGGCTTCTTCACTGTCGATGATCCTGTAAGTCATCATCACCAGCTCACTTTACGTCCCCACCGAGGACCTCGAAGCCTACCATAAGTTAGCGTGACTAGGCCATAGTCAACCACGCTGGCTTGACTTCACACATATCTTTGAATTTCTCTACCAATATGTGCAGGATGCATCACGATGTTTTCCTTCACCGTAAGAACGTCGGGTAAATTATGTACGCATGAAAATTCGAAAAATCGAGAATCACATTGGTATATGGCAGGATTCAAACGCATTCGAACCCGAAAATGCTAGCAACAGTGTTGAATTATAAAAGGTATACAAGTGGTAGATGTAAGATGGTAATATATGTATTCCAGCACTACGTGACGCGGCTGTACCGCGTGCACGGCGCCGGCAGCAGCATCCACCTGCAGCCGGTGCCCGTGGCCGCCGCCTCGCTCGACCCCAGATACGTCTTCGTGCTCGACACCGGACTAATTATATATTTATGGTATGTCCTTTGTTAAGACAATACGCGACTTTTAGTTCTTCGCTTAGTAGAACACTTGTAACTTACGTGATAACTCAAGCGGTAGTCGCTCTTTCCGATTATTTCCAACTGTCACCCCGCTCTGTCCCCACATGGGGACAGGTGTAACTAAAAAGTTTCATCCGTCCCGCGTTTTAGTCCCACGATCACCAATAAGGTGACAATTAGATCCGTCAAGAAATAAAATGTGTACCAACCGTCCCCTCGACTCAAAAGGTAGGACGGATGAAACTTTTTATTCTCATATGCCCCACTTGGGGACAGAACGGGGTGACGGTTAGAGATAATCCGCTCTTTTTACATTTTTTTAAGTTGTAACTTTTTCATGTCTATCTTAACTCACATGAAAATTAAGAAACAGAATTTTGGATGCTCGACTTAAATTTAAATTGATATAAAATTTTAATTCCTGTTTTTCAAACTATAGGAATGGCAAAAAAGCGAAGAACACTTTAAAATCAAAAGCTAGGCTATTCGCTGAGAAGATCAATAAGGAAGAGCGTAAGAATAAAGCGGAGTTAATTGCGGAGCCGCCGGGGAGGGAGCCTCAGTCGTTCTGGAAGACACTGGGTTACGAGGACCCGGAGCCCTACGTCCCAGAGGTATGTTTACATCAAAAAGTACTTAAGTTTTTTTTTATATTCTGCACAGATGTGCCGTAAAATCTAGTGTATCTATAATAATATAATAAAGCGTAAACACACACTCATTTATTTTTTAACAAAAAACTTTAAACTTACATCACGCTTTAGGATATATTATCACGCTATTAAACTAAGGGGGTAAATAAATTGAAAAAAATCTTCATGTGGGAAAGGGACCCTAAACAAGATGCTAACAGGGAAGCAAGGTTATTATGGTAACAGTAATTTTGACATTTGCAATTGAGAATTTGACAAATGTAAACAATAAAATAAAGTTTTTTTTTTTTTATAATTTGAGGCGGATGGCACGGTAACAGCTAGTCTATACTAATATTATAGAGGAAAGATTTGTATTTTTGTATGTATTGAAATAACCCAAAAACTACTGGGCTGTTTTTAAAAATTCTTTCACCATTAGAAAGTGTTGGATATAGGGAGCAATGATACGACCGCTAGCTTAGTGCAGACTGATTTATTGACATTCGTGTCACACTGACAGCTGGCGCAGCAGCCGTTCTTTAACGCGCACAGATTATGCGCCTATGTACATATACAACAGAAAGGAAATTTATCTGTGAGTAATAGGCTATATTTTATTATTACCAACTAATAATAAATATAATATATTTGTGTTTCAGGAGCATGTGGATGCTTCCTGGAGCTGGTGGCCGCCGCGGCTGTACCGCGTGGAGCTCGGCATGGGCTACCTGGAGCTGCCGCAGCCGGAGCCCGCGCCGCTCGCGCGACACCACCTCGCCACTCGCAACGTATACATACTGGATGCACATAACGACGTCTTCGTATGGTAAATATTATAATATACATATAGGTATATATAAATAGATAGGCGATTGCTCGCCACTTCAGCCGCGTGAAATTAAAAAAAAAGAAAAATTTACTTAGTGATGATGTAGCTTTTTAATAGTAAAATCGCGCAAATAGTTTAGAGTTATTAAAGATTCGTATTTTTGTATATATTGAACATACAAAAACACAAATCTTTATAATATCAGTATAGATAAGCGATTATTTGGAAATTACAGATTTTCATTTGTTTCGACTTAAATATTTTGGTGTGATGACAGTTAAGTCGCTACCTTAAATCCTTACTTAGTAATGTAAGGGTATTTTTCTAATCTAACTGTCTTTAGTTATTATATTAATAGATGGGTAATTAAAAATGGTGTATTTTGTATACAGGTTCGGTAAGAAGTCTTCGCGGCTGGTGCGCGCGGCGGCGGTGAAGTTGGCGCAGGAATTATTCAATATGGTTTCCAGACCTGCGCACGCGCTCGTCACAAGACTACAGGAGGGAACGGAAACACAGGTTATTTACTGTATTACTTTATATAAACTCTATTTTTGTTTACATTATCTAAAAAAAAATAATGCAAACGTCTATGTACAAATATCAAATGACAAAATCCTTGCAATTAGCTGAGAATGTAGGTAATCATGGTTACCTTAGTTCGATGTCGCTATTGGCTTGGATTTTTTGTCCCTTTCTAGCAAAGCAATTTTTACAATTTACTCACCCCGTATGTTTATTAACGTGAAAATATATAGCCTAAAACGTGCCGTAAGAGTGCGCTTTTGATTAAAAAAGTGTTTATCCAAAAATATACTGTGATCACTTACATCTTACATAACAAATGTGCATTTACACTTTATTATGTTAGTTTAGATTTGACATTTTTTTTAAATAGTGTGTTTGTTCCAGGTGTTCAAGACGTACTTCTTGGGGTGGGAGGAGGTGATAGCGGTGGACTTCACGCGCACGGCAGAGTCCGTGGCGCGAACCGGCGCGGACCTCGCCAGCTGGGCAAAGCAACAGGAGACCAAGTTAGTGTACACAATCTTACTAATATTATAAATGCGAAAATTTAGATGGATGGATGGATAGATGGGCGGATGGATGGATGGATGGATGGATGTTTGTTAGAGTTTGCAGCCCAAACGGCTGAACGGATCTCGATGAAATTTGGCATAAATGTAGAGGATAGTCTGGAAGAACACATAGGCTACTCACTTTTGTTTTTTTAATTCCACGCGGACGGAGTCGCGGGCGAAAGCTCGTCTTTTTATAAGGAATAATAGCATTAAAATGTACATTTTGTATGTCAGAAAGGTTCACTTGCCCTAAGTACACAAAAGAAATTAACAGCAACATATCAGTTATATAAAGACTAGGTTTTAAAAGTTTAATTTCAATAACATTTGTATTTCCACTACAATAAAATATGCTGCTTTCTCCGTTTTTTTTAAAAGGCTATATATTGAAACGACATTTAAATATCAACGTTTTCAAAAAGTCATCCGTCCAAAGTATCCGTCCGTAAGAGATGAGAATATTTTATATTTTTGTGCGTTTAAGAGTTTTTAAACGTTTGTTAGAACGGACCTATCCGCACTGTTCGTGGCGCGCCAGGGCGCGATGTGCGCGTCGGAGGCGCGCGCGCTCGCTGACGAGTGGAACGAGGACCTGGAGGCTATGGAGGCCTTCGTGCTGGAGGGGCGCTTCTTCGTGCGCCTGCCAGACCACGAGCTCGGCCTCTTCTACAGCCACGACTGCTACGTCTTCCTCTGCAGATATGTGCTGCCTGCTGAGGTGTGTACCATCATGCTATTTGAAAGATACATATACTGACAGTATTGAAATACCACCAACTGTCACTATGTGATGTCTTATTTGTAAGAGAATGTATGACATCTAAACTTCTATACTAATGTGAAGAGGAAAGATTTGTATTTTGGTATCTATTGAAATAACAAAAGAACTACTGGACTAATAAAAAAATATTTTATCATTCAAAAGCAATCTATGGTATTATCAGTAACATAGGTTATATTTTTTAATTTCACACGAAGTCGCGAGCAACAGCTAATTATTAAAAAAAAGGTTTTATGTATTCTCAAAAATGATTGTCTTGTAAAATACAACGCAGAAGGCTTAGTGAAGAACTCTGTAAGTTACAATACCCATCAAAATACATGAACCTCTAAATGTCCAAGACTCCGTCCGGATGAAATTAAAAAATATAATCAAAAGTAAGTAAACCAGTAGCCTATTTGTTCTTCCAGACTATCCTCTACATCTATGCCCAATTCATCGAGATCCGTTTAGTCTACAAACTCTTAACATCCATCTAAACTTTCGCCTTTATAATATTAGTAAGATTGGTATACCTTTACCTTTACTATGCTATAAACAACGCTAACCTAAAAATAAATTCCAGCCGGATCAAGAGAACACGGAGAACTGGTGCGAGGGTGAAGTGGAACCCGAGGAGGGTGAATCAGCGACGTGGGTGGTGTACTTCTGGCAGGGGCGCAAGGCGCCCAACATGGGCTGGCTCACCTTCACCTTCGGGCTGGAGCGCAAGTTCAAGCAGCTCTGCCGGCGGCTGGACGTGGTGCGCACGCACCAGCAGCAGGAGAGCCTCAAGTTCATGGCTCACTTCAGGCAACGGTTCATCATACGGGATGCCAAGAGGAACCAGCCGCCGGTATATACTAATTGCTAATAAAATATCCTAATATTACATATCTATTCTCTAATATTATAAAGAGGAAAGATTTGTATTTTTGTATGTATTGAAATAACTCAAAAACTGCTGGACCGATTTTAAAAATTCTTTAACCATCAGAAAGATAATTTATCTGTGAGTAACATAGACTATATTTTATTATTATTAATGCTTCTGGACGCCCCCTTTAAGAATTCACTAAACTTTAACTTTTCTGTTTTTCACTTATGTCACATTATTTGAGTACATAGCTAGATTAGTTGAAGGCAGAGTATTTTTTGTAAATTAAGCATAATTTATTTAGACTTATAAATAAACGTTATTACGTTTGTATAATTTATAATGTGATGGATGTTGTTACAGGAGGGCGGGCGGCCGCCGGTGGAGCTGTTCGAGTTGCGCAGTAACGGGTCCGCGCTCTGCACACGACTTATACAGATCAAACCCGACGCAGCACAACTTAACAGCGCATTCTGGTCAGTTTACTGTCACTCAGAGTCGTGAATCGATCATTAAGGGTCCCCTTAGTATAATCCTGATACTAAACTTACACAAAAGGATGTAGTAGTAGTAATTTTATTAGGCTGAGTACAACAGTGTCTTAGAACGCACCTCGACAGCCGACGATCAAGGAATCTACATAATGGAAATATTTTTTTTCAATGACAAAAAATAAACTCAAAAGTTTTTAAGTCTATACAGGTCTTTAGGTGTAGGGATTGTTTATTAGAATTTATATTTGTACATATTTCACAATTTTCAACTGTCACGGACTGCAGCTGCTCCTCCCTTCCTTGCGTCCATGTTTTAGTATAGGTTTAATACAAATAATCAGTTATAGTTACAATCTGTGATTGTATGTGTTTGATAATTTACTTTGTACTGTAGCTACATACTGAACGTGCCGCTGGAGGGCAGCGGCGACGCATCCTCCGCCCTCGTGTACGTGTGGGTGGGCAGTAAGAGCGACGCGGATTCCGCGCGACTTGCGGAACAAATCGCCGAGGAGAAATTCAACAACCCCTGGGTCAGCTTACAGGTAAACTCCTTATTAATCATTTTTTTTTTGACTTCTGTCATTGTAATAAATTTCCAGAATTGGAGACTAGGATTTCTGGACTAGACTATAATTCAAATTAATTTGACTCACTAGCGCAAATGTCAAGGTTCTTTTTGTATTTTACCCGTCTTTTTAATTTTATTTTTTATGTCCATGAAGGTTTTACATATTTTCCGAACCACCAATAGCAGCACCCCTTTTAAAAAAACAGTAGTGTAAGAAAATTTGACCCAATAGGCACAAGTAAAAGTGCAATACCTCACAAGCACCAACTCAATGTTAAAAAGTGCCTTAAGATTATAATTGGACTGTAATCTATGTTATATATTATCCGATTTTTATTGAATTAACGGAGATAGAGACAGCTTACCATCGATGAATCTGTACAATTGATGTTTGTGTGCAGGTGGTGACGGAGGGCACAGAGCCAGATAATTTCTTCTGGGTGGCTCTGGGCGGACGAAAGCCGTACGACACGGACGCAGACTATCTCAATTACACGCGACTATTCAGATGCTCCAATGAAAAGGGATATTTCACTGTCTCTGAAAAGTGCACGGACTTCTGTCAGGTATGGCTATGATCATACATGTTTGTAGGCTTCAAGTGTTCTTTATATATTACTAGCTGTTGCTTGCGACTTCGTTTGCGTGAAATTAAAAGTAAGAACAAATTGTAGCTTATGTTACTCACAGACAAATTTCTTTTCTAACTCTTAAATATTTTTGAAAAAATGGCTCAGTAGTTTTTGAGTTATTTCAATACAAACAAAAATACAAATCTTTCCTCTTTATAATATTTGATAGACAAGCTTTTATCCATGATTCATCTGCATGATATAAAAATAAACGCTACTTTAGCAAATATTATAACTAATGGGATTTTACAGGATGATCTTGCGGACGACGATATTATGATACTGGACAATGGTGAGCAAGTCTTCCTGTGGCTAGGCGCTAAATGCTCAGAGGTCGAGATCAAACTCGCATACAAGTCTGCACAGGTAAATATACACTGCTATCAAAGGATTTTTTTTATTTAATGGCAGCTGACGGTAATCTATTTCATAACACATTAAAACATAGAGCTGTTGTTAATAAGCACTTGTTTATAGAATAATTTCAGACTTAAAAGTGGTATACTGTTTAAAAACTTCATTTCCCTATTTAAGAATAATAATACTGTCTTAAACTAAGGTGTACATCCAACACATGAAGACAGTCCAGCCAGAGCGACCTCGGAAACTGTTCCTAACGCTGAAAGACAAGGAGTCTCGCAGGTTCACCAAATGCTTCCACGGCTGGGGGGAGCACAAACGACCTCCTGAGTAAATTATTTCCTATATTTCTTGTAAATTATGTCAAAATTTATACGTCAAATGTCCATGTATATTTATAATACATTAATAGAAACTTTATATCTGTTATTTACAAATAAATTCATATTTAAATTCGATTTTTGAATAATTGTAATACTGTAACAATACTTATTTGTATATTATTTACTAAATCAAGTATAATTTGTAATGCTAATATATTTTCATTTGTAACCTTATACAATTGTTTAAGGTTTTAAACACTAAACAATTCTGCAAACAGCAAATCAGAAAAAAAGAGTTTGAAAGTATGGAAATTGTAATTTTATTATGATTTGTTATTATTATAGCCTAAATGATTATGGACACATTTCCTAGAATTTCTAAATTATATATAACCCACCTTAATTACTGTTTTAAACTTATGTGAATGTAACACAAAGTATTATTAAAAAAAAAGTATTTTCATTGATTTCATCACTAGTCAAATGTAAATTGTATTAAATCTTACATTCATATACTGATAAAAATCATACTTCTTTATAATTGTGAAGGCAAAATTTGTTTGTCAATATACTTTTCATGCATTTTGGCTATTATATGGCATCAAATTAAATTCTATGTAACAAACTCATACAACGTGAATTTTGACAGTCAATAATATATTCAAAAATGTTAAAGAAACTAAAAATGCCACAGTACCTAAACATATTGCCATTAATAAATGTAATAGTTTTATAATTGTTTTATAGAACATTAATTGCTTTAAAGCTTGTTGAAAATTATTCAAATAAAAGACTGATTATTGCAATCAATAACTTTATTTGCCATTTACAACTTAGAAAAATAAATTGAGAGGAGATTACTGTCATACCTTATTGCTAAAGAGTAACATTGACTAGGGCAGAAACTGCTTAAGTTACTCTGTCTTGCATTGTGCATTTATATGCGCCGTTTATCACTTCAGTCAACTGTAAATAGTATGCTGTATGTTTGTAATTGTCTGTACTTACATATGAAATACTGTAAATATATGAATTAAGATGTTCTAAAACAGGAATTGTTAATACATTATAAAGATCTTAACATAAGTTATAGAGAATTCATTGACATGAGCACAATTATGCAGCAATGTAGCTTTCATAAATTTTAAATAAAAAAAACTATCAAACATAATTGTATTTTTACTGCCTACCTCAAATCTACAACATAACAAAACTTAGATCTTTAAGTTATAAATTACTATTCATTTCGATAATGAGTTAATTTTAATAATTTAATCGTCATCATCATCGTCGTCTGAAGGTACAAACAACTCATTCTCCTCCAAGAAGTTAGCAATGTTCTTACTTATCGCAGCTCCGATTAGAAGGCCAGGAACCACAGCACACACTATGCTGAGAAGACCGAAAGGTGTTTTCTCGGGTTCTGGAAGAATAGCCCCACTCGGAGTCGTTGTTGCTGATCTTCGTTGCACGATTTGTTCATGTCTAGATATATTTTTAGATTGGGTAACAAGTCGAGTAAGCCGAGTCAATGCCATTTTATACAAAAATCTGAGAAGAAAGCTTAAAAACTATATTTAGCTTTTGCAAATCGATTGTTTTCAGCAAGAAATGTCACAGTTAAATTCTGAACAATGACAGCTGATTGCGCAGAGTATATAATGGTACAGTCTTAAATTCGCATTGGAATCCAATTTTAGCTACTATAGTCTATAAACTTCCTCTATGATTTTGTATCTGCACATAATTTTTTATTGCTGACATTTGTCAATTTGTTCTAATTTGTCAAAATTTTCAAATAAACAAGTAAATGTAGGATAAACGTGTAAAGATTAGTTTTTAGGAAAGTAATACAAAGGAAAGGATTTCAAAATGAATATAACTTTGATAAGTTTAGAGGCTTTAATTTGTAAGTAGATACAAATAAATTATAATATTTTTCATACTTTTAACACAGGTCATAACATTTTTATTTTTTGTCAGTGAAAGCAACCCACGAAAGCCTGCCCCATCCGGATGCAGCAGCACTGGAGGCATTTTGTACTATCATGAAAGCTTCAGTCGACGGTCCACAACTTGCTGCTCAAACTCTTGCAACACGAATTCAATCTCAAAACTCACGCGAAGCCCTACTAGCTCTGTCAATGCTCGATCGCTGTATGCGCCGTTGTGATACAACATTCCAAAATGAAATTGGTAAATTTCGATTTCTGAATGAAATGATTAAACTTGTATCACCTAAATATTTAGCTAACAGAACATCGCCCGAAGTAAAGACTAGGGTAAGTATCAAACAAAAACTATGAAAAAGGTAAAATTCTTTGTTTCATTATATTATTGGTTATTTTTTATAATTCAGGTTTTACAGTTATTACATACCTGGTCTACACAATACTCAAAAGAAACCAAGTTCAAAGTTGCATTTGATATGTTAAGAAATCAAGGTGTGGTGAAGGAAACACCACCTCCCTTGCCCCCAGAGGAAATTCCCTTCCCCGCACGGCCGAGAGCAAAAAATGCAATTTTTGAAGATGAAGAGAAGTCAAGATTATTACAAAAACTACTTCAGAGTAAAAGGCCAGAGGACTTACAACATGCTAATAAGCTTATTAAAACTATGGTGAGAGAGGTAAGTAACCAACATAGTTCAGCTTATACCATACAGGATAAACTAGACAATTTAATATTTTCAAACTGCTACTTGATTTTAACATACTTGGATGTTATTATCACCATAATGATTTTTATAAATTAACAGTGGGCACAATTAAGATAAATATAACTAAAGCAGGTGTCCCATAAATAATTATATTGTTGTGTATATAGAGAAAAAATAATAAACACTAGTGATTCAGGATCTAAGTTATAGACATATTACCTTAAATAATAATAATTTATTACTCTCTATCATCATCAAATCCTTCAGAGCAGAATTAAATAAGCATTTTTCCAAACTATTCAATGTCTATGTTAAATTTCAATGACACTTGTTAAGCCTCTTCAGAGATATTTTCTATAAAACATTCATGCATTCACCTAAACATTTGCAACTATAAAATAAGATAATTCTATTATTAAGATGTTAATTTCGTTTTATAAGGAGGAGCGACGTAACGAAGCGAATAGCTTACGTGCTCAGGAGGTAGGTGCGGCGCTGGACTGCGCGGGGTTGCTTCGGGACATGCTTGCACGTGCTGTGGATGCTTCCCATGATGAGAAGCAACTCATACACGAGTTATACGCGAGCTGTGAGCGACTACGGCCAGCGCTGCAACGCCTTGCGTCACTTGATACACAAGCTGATAACCTCGGTATGTTTATGTAAGAATTGATATATCAGGTAATAGATGTCTAATTAAATATGGCACATATTTATTTTTTTTCTATTTTCTTACTATTCTACCTGACTGTCCTAAATATACCTCCAGATTTAGTTGAATTAAAATGAAAGTAAGAAAATATTTGAACACTTTTCACTAGCTACTTTATTGTCTATGGAATTATATTTGGAACTGTATGGACACTAACATGTTTGTGGTTTCAGCTTTATTGTCCTGTTATAATCACTTTTCTATTGAATTACACTATGCAGTACATGACTGTTACCTTAGATTCGTAGCGGTATATTTAAGACGTAATAGCCTTAACATGAAAAGAAAGAAATAATTCTCAAAATCAATTTCAGATGATATACTTCATGCACATGATGTGCTGGTCGAGGTCTCGGAGAAGTATCAAGAATTTATTTCACAGAAAACACGTCAATCGAAAGACGCGAGTAATGAGAAAGAGTTGCCAGCTTCAAATAATGATACGCTGTTAGATTTCGCTGGGGCAGTAATTAATAAAAATGTTAGTGCTGCAAAAAATTCTGCAGTCAAGCCTAATGTAATAGATGAGTTGGGAGATATATTTTCTGATGGTAGTAGCTCAAATATTGCTGCACCATTGAAACCTATTAGTCTCATACAGAATGGTGAGTATGTTTGGATTTGGAGGAGTATAAGGGATTATGGCACAATTTACTAATATTATAAATGCGAAACTTTAAATGTTTTGTGAGTTTTGATCCTAAACTACTGAATAAATCTCGATAAAATTAGTCACAGATGTAAAAGAACACATAGGCTACTTGCTTTTTTTTTAATTCCAAGCAGACATAGTCGCGGGCGAAAGCTAATGTTATCTACATTGTGTTTATGCTTATTGAAATTTTGCAGAAGACATTGATCTCTTAGGTGATAAGACAAGTAATACTGAAGGCTGGAATGTATTGGACAGTCTCGGGGAGCAGTTGCTGAAGCAGTCCTTGCCTGAAAACGCCAAACGTATTGATAGTTTTAGTGGGTGAGTTTTTAATTTAAAATTTGTTATTTATTTGTCCTCTTTTTTTGTAATTTGTAATCTTTTTTTTTTACAATATTTCATATTAATTTCAGTAAGCAAGTAAAAAAAATACCTATGAATGCTTTGGAGGTATCTTCACCTAAACACGAAGCTCAACCAACAAATGATGGTGCATTATTTGATTTGGATTTCTTCATAAAGAAAGAAGATGAGAAAGTTGACTCTCCAGAAACATCAGAAGCTAAAGTCAATGACGACGCCATGGTTGATATCACACCCAATACAATAGACAACAGTTCCAATATTAAAGACAGCCCTTTGGATAATATCCTTGATTTAGGTTTACCTTTAGTCAATAATGACATAGAATCAACAGTCACTAAAACTGAAGTTACACCTGAACCAAAGGAAATAACTAAAAGTAATAAATACAGTGAGGTGAAACCCTTAAATGATATTAATGTGACATTACAAAGTATAAGGCCAAGCAAAGTGCCTCCGCTAACTGTGTTTGAAGAAGAAGGAGGCCTAACGGTGGTACTACACTTCTGTAGGGACAAGCCACGTCCAGATGTTAACGTTATAGTCATTTCTACAACAAGTAAGAACCCATCGCCTATAGAGGAGTATAAGTTCCAAGCAGTTCTGCCAAAGGTGAGTTCAATACATTTGTACTTAATTTTAGTAAATTAGCCAATTTGAACTAAGTCAATGTAAAGCTGTGATTTTTGTTTCTTAACCACTAAAAATAACAGATTTGTATAGTTTTGTGTACTAAGGGGCTTTGACAATGTCTTTGATAATAAAATAAAAAATAATGAACGTATAAATGACACAACTTTGATATCATGACTTTTTACAAGAAAAATATTTTTTAAATTCAAATTTTGGAAATAAACTCTATGATCAAAACAATTTGATATTTGAAGAAGTAAAACGTTAACTAGTCTACAATAATGGATGTATTGTGTGAAAGGTGACAATGTAGATAATTCTGGAAGACTAAAACTGGTTGCGCCAACATTACAATAGGATAAAGATGGGATGATAGATAATGGTTATTTATGATACTAGCTGTTGCTCGCGACTTCGTTCACGTAAAATTAAGCAAAATAGCGATATATTCGGCCCAGTAGTTTGTGAGTTACTAGCTTTCACCCGCGACTCCCCTCCGCGTGGAATTAGGAAATACAAAAGTAAATAACCTACGTGACCGGACTATTCTCTACATCCATGCCTTTCATCGAGATCCGTTCAGCCGTTTCGGTTACAAACTCTAACAAACATTAATTCATGTAAACTTTCGTATTTATAATATTACTAAGATTTCAATACTTAAAAAAAAAATTTCTTCTTTATTATATTACTAATATTAATATAGATTGGTATGTGTTGTCAGGGTTGCAAGGCACGCCTACTGCCAGCGTCTGGCAGCAGCCTGCCGGCATACAACCCGTTCCTGCCGCCGCCCGCGCTCACGCAGCTGCTGGTGGTGGGGCGGCCCGCGCTGCGCTCGCGCACGCACCTCAAGTTCGTCCTCACCTACACCTGCGACGATGAGACGTACTCCGAAATCGGTGAGGCAGATAACTTACCGCTAGATGATATTTAACTTGTATAAAATATCGAAACTCATGTTTTAGTGCATTTTTTTTTATAATCTGACCTTGATAGTAATGATTTGTTCCTCAAAATGGCTTATTCTTGACAAGTATCTATTATGACATATTTTATGTAGTGATTTTTTTAAGAATTTTGATATACATTCAACGCAATGTTTTGTAACAGTTTTGAATAAGTTATAGCTGATTACTTAAAATTATGTAACTGAATTCTAATAAACCAAAATTGTTTGTGCTGTAAAAATCTAAAATATATTAACCTTGTTTTTAATTAAATTCAAGGGGTAGACAGTATGTTTTTAAATATAATCAGATTTACAAATAAACAATATGAAGATAAACTTAGGAATAAACTAAGTATAAGCAAAATTCGTACTAATACAGTAGAATCTCGGTAACTTAAAAACCTGTATAACTTTAAATATTTCGTGTTTCCCTTGGACTTTAACTTATCAAGGTTCTACTGTGTTTTACAAAAGTTTGAACTAATATTTACCTATAATCAGTTTATTCCTAAGTTTAACTTCATACCGCATTTATTTGTAAGCCTCAATATGTTTAGACAGTGTTAAAGTATGATTTGAGTATTTTTTTATTGTAGAATGTCAGATAAATATAATATAGTACTTATATCGTGCAATGTAATTTATTTAGCCTCATATGTACTTAAAATAAAAATAATATAGTGGAATTTTTTTAATTTTTTTCATATATGTTTTTTTTTCGACTAATACAAAAAGGATACCTTTTTATTTTATACAAGATAATATAAGTCGTATTAAACTGATCAATTATGTTCTAGTCTAAATTATTATTTAAAAAAAAGTAACATCCCAAATATACTTATTAACATTAAGAAATATTTAACTGTTAAGTAATTATGTATGTTATAACATATGAGAATTTATTATATCTGAAAGCTTAAAAAACTTATTGTTTGTTTGAAAAATTCCTACATGTATAATTTTGATGTTGATCAAGAATTTACATTAAATCTGGTCAATGTTTAGAAATGTACAGAGGACAAACGATTTCTTTTCCATTAATAGTGAAAATGTGCATTTAAAAAAAACATGAAACTCGTACATTGTTTTTAATAATTTCAGATTATGTATTTTAGTTTTTAAAATCTAACGAAACAAATATAATACTGTGATAAGTTTGTCAAAGCATCACAACCTTTTATTAAACAAAATAAAATATTTGCAAATGTATACATTCCATTTACTTTTCACTATTTTGCCTAAATATACTAAGAAATGTTGTGATGTCAAATTTCATATACAGTGTTACCAAATAATTATCTTTACAATAATTTTTAACATGTCAAGATTTGCGTGAAGACAGTTCGAGAATAATCTAGAGAAAATAAACAGCAAGAAAATTTATAATTTATAAGTCCATTGCCATCTTAGATGTTTGTAGTTTACATGAATATAAAAAAAAAATACTCTATTATCTCAATAGCCTAAGGTCATAAAAAAAATATCTTGCTGATGAATTTGTATCGATTTATTTGGTGATACTGTAATCTATTTAACTGTTACGTAAAACTGGATCTGTTTATTTAAGCTTTTAATATATAAGCTTTCCTCGCTTTGATAAAATAAAACAACTGTAGTGTATATTTGTGTTTTATTTCATAGAAGAAAATCAAACTTACATATAACATTTACTTAGTAAATGAGAACCATGGAGGTAATAATACAACAGTGTACCTCTTGCAGTTAAAATAAAACCTTATACTAAGGGCGTAAGAGTCTTGTTGCACGCAAAATAAAATAGAAAAGACGGCTACATTTGTCCGATATTTCCCTTTCTAACAGTGACTTAGAGTTGCCAGATATCAAACCTGTCGTTGTTAATAGAAAAATAGGCAATTGATGAAATTAATGCAGTAAAAATAATTACTTTCAAAATGTTTTTAAATATTAATAATCATTTATTACCGACACAACAAAGCAATATTATTTGTTGCTACATGTAAAACTTTACTAACGCAAAGCGATTGGCATACAGGTTTTCTTTTATTTGTTTGAAATTCGAACACCTGAACTGACAACACCGCATGACATCGCCGAATCGGACTTCAATGGCGGCGTTTTTGAAATCCGTATTATTTTTTGAATTGCCTTGTTAAAATGGTAAGAACTTGTGTTGTGGAAGCTTGCAGAAGCGAGTACTATCCTTATTGTGGTTTATCCTTTCATAGGTAATAGTTTTAAACATAATTTGTTAGGGAAGAATTACGTAAATCCTAGTTCCACACAGAAGCCACAGTTGAGTACGTAAGGATGCTTAATAGATTATTTGGTCTAACGAATTCCAAACATCCTTTTGGAAGTTTATCATTAGCACTTTCGATTAAAAACCATCTAAAGCCATGCTCTGCTGACGTCAGATCACGAATATTTTTTTTATAATTATTGTCCTAAAATTATATTTCAATATGGTCACTATAGCCAGAGAGGGGAAAATAGTACCGTTATTGAGGTCTCGCATTTCTTCAATTTTTCGACAAGAGGTCTATCCGGTTCTAGTAATACATCCATGATGAGAACACAATACCACAGTGGTATATACAACCTGACATAAGTATTTACACTGCCAGTAAATTATATTAAAGATAACCGCGGTACTCCACTGCTTTTACATTTTATTAATATTTCCATCTTCATTATGTGTCACTGCAGTGGAATCCTACATTAAAGTAAAGATATTAAAGTTACATTTTAAATTTACAAGCATGATATAATACGCTATGTTTTTTTAGTAATTATTTCTACACCGCTTGATCTCTAAATGCTAAAGCCGTGATAGGTTTCTGATGTCCGCAGTACTCCCTCTCCAATGTGCCTTTCTCAAGGTCCCACAGCCTCGCGTAGCTGTCTGAGGAACCTGCAATTAATTAACAGACTAAGTATGATGCACTCATAAAGTACCATGAATGTGGATAACTGCAAACGTAGGGAAAGACAAGAAAAAGTATGTATGGATTGTGAAAAAGGTATGCCAAAGGAGTGAATTCAGATATAGTGATGACGTCAGCAGATAGTGATGTATTAAAGAGCAGTACATACTGTGAAGACCTGTCCTAGTTGTCCCTAAATTATTGGACAGATTGATGATGATGACTTAGTTTTTGAAATTCGCATATTTACCAATACCTTTAAGACCGCTCATAGATTCATATAACATTAAGACAGCCATTAGTATACATTTTTGGTATTAAGATAAAATTTTTAATTATAACAATATTTTATTGTCTAGTTCGTAGATAGAGTTTAGGATATGTTGGTTAATAAAAAGTATGGTACAGGATGTGAGGCAGCTGGTGAGTACAGGTTGCTATGTTACCAGTGAAGAGATAGTGGGAGTCGATGCTGAAGGCGGCGTCCCACACCCAGCGCTGCGCGTCGTGGCGCAGCTCGCGCAGCAGCGACCAGTCGCTGGTGCGCCACACGCGCGCCGAGCAGTCGCCCGACGTCGTCACCAGCATGCTGACAATGTATTATATTATATTACCTTTAATCATTCAACTAGCGACGAGACGATGGGGACATAAACCTGACATAAAATGGGAACATAAATGACATGGGGACATAAAGTGTTAAGAATGAATGTTGATGACTATAAAGGATAAGGAAGACCGAAGAAAGTATGGATGCATTGTGTGAAAGAGGATATGCTTAAGAAAGGAGTGGTTTCAGATATGACGGCTGATAGAGAAGTATGGAAGAGCAGAACATACTGTGCCGACTCTGCATAAGGGAGAAGGGCAAGTTGATGAAGATAATCATTCCAACTAAATTTTATTAATAGTAGTTCTTCATGTGTACCAAATTTAATCGATTCCGTTTGGAGTTACGAATATCCATCTAAACTTTAACGTTTTTAACTTTTAAAACACTCAAAACTTTCAACTGTTACCCGCAGTGAGCCAGCGAGCTATAGTCTAGTCACAGCTAGGCTAGGCTCAGGGATGTTGTTTAGCAGAATGAGTTTAATGAATTACAATAAGAATGTGGGTACTGACGTGGAGTCGGGGCTGAACCTGCAGCGCAGCGCGTACTTGGCGTGCGCGCGCAGGTGCTTGCGGGGCGCGGGGCGCGGCGGGCTGCCGGCCAGCGACCACACGTAGCAGCTGCCCTTGTTGTTCACCGCCGCCATCAGCTTGCCTGACGGGTCTATCGCTATGTCCTGGATAGACGCCTCCGCTTCCGGGATCTAACAATCGTTATACAAAACTAACACATTTGTTACTCTTTTACTATGTATAAAGACTGAAAAATCATTAGTTTGTTTGATGATTACATAAATATTACATGCTCTATTACAAGTTTCTTCCAAATAATTCTTCACAATAATGTTTTTTTTTTTAATTTTCTTCATTTCATTTTGAAATGGAATGATTGCATGAAAGGTGACATGATCAAGAAGGGAGTGGTGACTGACATAATGGATGATAGAGTAATTTGGAGGACAAAAACTTGGTATGCCAGACCCTATGGAAGTAGGATAAGGTTTTTTTTTTTTTTGTCGCGGGGAATGCATTTACACACTTCACCGTCCATGCTGCGGAGGCACCAGGGACAGTTTCGTGTGGAACTCCCGGCCTTAATCCCAGCCGGACTACCCACTAAACCCCGCGGTGTTCTCCTTCGCCCAACCGGGCCGTGGCATCTACTTTAGTTAATCCACAACCCGGTTAGAGGGAGCCCCTTGGTAGGGGCTCGACAATTTTTTCACTTTTTTCACTTCATTTAATAACATTTTACATTTCTATATGTACTTTTTATATAAACTTAGTATGTTACCAATTGTTCATTGTGATCAGTCTTGAGGTCCCATATGTGTATGATGCCACTCTGTCCTCCCACCATGATCTGTGACTGGTCGGGGTGCAGCACCACCGCATTCACTGGTGCCGGCACTTCAAAGATACGCTGGCATTGGAACGGCCTCCCCGCCCTTCACTCCCAACATTAACTTTAATATATAGTTTCTGATACTCTCTGATCTTTAACATAATATTATGTACCTGTTAACTACTTTATCAGTATTGTGTACACTGTTTTCTATTTTTCCTAGTAATTATATGATTATATTAGTTGTGTATATTGTAATAAATAAATAAATGTTTGCAATCTAGTTTTATTGAATTACAGCAAAACTACTTTTGTCCATAACACAGAGTTCTTTTACACATAATTTAATGAAAAAAATTTAATGACAAAACATTACTAACTAGCCTTTACCCACAACTCTAACATTCATCAATCCATTCATCTCAACTATTGTATTCATAATATCAATGAGATAAGGAGTAAGATATTGATTAAAATAAAAAAAGAATTATCAAAATCGGTCAACTAGCGGCGGAGTTATGCCGTAACACACATAAAAAAAAAATAAAAAAAAACATACAGACGAATTGAGTACCTCCTTCTTTTGGGAAGTTGGTCAAAAAAAGAATAACAACTATTAGGATCATTAGGTATTCTATGCTAATTTTATTTATACTATTATGTAATAAATATAACATTATTAGAAGTACCTTAGATCCCAAATTCTTGCTGTGCAATCTTCACCTCCTGTGTACATCCATTGTCCATTCTCCTGAAGTTTTAAAAATTAAATAAGGTTTTATTCATTTCTTGATGGTCACTATTACAATTGTTACATTAAAATTGTAACAGTTTATTTAGTGAATTAAAAAAAAAATATTACTCACTTGGAATCCTACTCTAGAGACATTTTTAGTGATAGCTTCAAAGTTCATAACAGGGTCTGGATTAGCGCTGGCCAAATCATACATCCTAATATGCTGATATCCGCAAGCGGCAACCATTTGTCCATTTGGTGTTATTTCCAAATCATTTACTTGCTTTAAATAAATAAAACCATGTTTCTTATTGTACTTGGTAAAAGCTTTATCTTTTACCAACATTTACATACAATATTTTTAACTAGTTGTTGCTCGCGACTTCGCCCGCGTGAAATTTAAAAATTAATAAAAATCACAGCCTATGTTACTCACAGATAATGAACCTTTCTAAAGGTGAAAAAATATTTAAAACCGGCCCAGTAGTTTTTGAGTTATTTCAATACATACAAAAATACAAATCTTTCCTCTTTATAATATTAGTATAAATGTAAAAAGAATGATGACGGGTTTCGCGCTATTCCCTCAAAATATCTTTTCTTAATTTATCGTGGAACCATTGCTAAAGCATAAATCGATAAGAGAGAATACAGAAGTAATTACAGAATCAGGATGTTGCATGGTACGTAAACAGACTCCGCTGTGTGCCTGCCAAAGTTTAATTGTGTGATCATAGCCTCCGGTGACTAGTGCCACTTGTGTTCCACCGCCGACCCCGCCAGAGCCATCCCCAGACATTTTATCTAAATTAAGAAAGTAACAAAAATTATTTAATATCAAAATGCACATGAAATGAGAATTACTTTATACCAACTAGATAGTAATTGAACCATCCAGAATGTAGCAGTCAAATGTTAATAAAGCTAATTTGCATTTAGCTTAATATTTTTATTTAAAAATATTTTTGTTTACAATATAGTGTGACAATATTATTTGATTGACATTTGACATGTGTTTGACCAAAGATTATTTTGTAAGGCAGCACAAGCTCTCAGTCAAAGAGTACATGCCCATTTTATTATTTTGTATGTGCAAATGTTAATTCAAAAAATATCACAAATTAAAATTACAACTCACACACTTAAATTATTAAACACATCTCACCAAAAACCCCATGTGTAGCAGATATTTCAGTTTTCCATTTAGCATTTATCTTAGAGAAATTCCTAAGAATGTCTGTTCACTAATATTACATTAGATAACGAGTAAGAATTAATTCTGTATTTATTACCAAATTATAACAATGCGTATAGTCAAAACCAACTAAGTATAAATTATTTTTCGTTTATAAATCAAATTCGTCGATTAAGGTCGTGTCCGCCGGAAATTAGAACTTATTGATTTTTAAAATATAATTGACTCATTCTTGTTTACAAGCTGGCAGCACTGATAGCGACGCTATGTTGACAATTCACTTAGTGCGTCATCAAAAACATGATGCCATTTTTTTATTAGCGACGTTTTGATGTAACCTCATTATAACCATGAGACGAGTTTTTTTAGAAAGTTTGAAGATTTAAAAAGGGACGAATACTATTGAGATGAATTTGTGCTTTTTGTTTAAGGAATAACAACACTTTTTATATGAAATTACTTTATTGAACATGTAAAATCCGTATTGACATGAGGAATGCTAATTCTCATTTATATAACACAAATGTAAAATTTAAGAGACTAATCACATTGAAAACCTACCTATAACTAACTTAAAATACAACATACATCAATTTCCTAAATTATTTAAATTGTTGAATGAGATACGAGAATGTATTCTCGCGGTGTCTTAAATTAAGGTTTGGTACCATTGAAATTTACGACAAGAGGTAGGTTCAATTAACAATAAGCCATTCACATCATGAAATCGTCTCTAATTTTACATAAGGATAAAAAGATCAATCAAAACTCTTATGTCGTAAACGAAAATGACCTACGGAAGATTACAGTTATGGCAAACAATTTAAAAAGCACAGCTTTTAACACAAGACAGAATGATGCCGACATAAAAGTTTTGATAAAACCAGACAAGGTACTTAAAATGAGCATCCAGGTGTCAGCGAACTTAACGAGGGAGGCTAACTGTACAATTCCCCGATGTATACATGCTTAACACTTAAACATTATTTTTTTTGAGGCTTAGCAATCTAGACCTTAGCCTGCGGTGGAACTTTCCAACTCTGCACACAAAATGTAATCACTATATTATTATATAACAAAAAAATTACATTACAAAATAATCAGAAATTTAAAAAAATTGACCAAATAAATCATAACTTTTGCGTTCAGAAAAATTAGAAAATAATTAAGAAATATACTTATATAAAATGGTAATTCATACAGATATTGGAAAGTCAGTCCTTTTTTGTTTAATTTGTAATAAATTAAGTTTAAGAAAATTATTCAATATGAACAGAAATGCCATTTGAGTTGGGAGATCAATCGCTTTCCTCTTCTTCTTCCTCACCCTCCTCTTCTTCAGACTCTTCCTTCTTCTTCTTAGATTTCTGAAAATATCAAATATATTAGAATAATGCACAAACAAATCCATTGAATGAATGAATATAAGACCACAACTCACAGCAGGTGCGGCAGCTTTCTTGCCCTTCTTTCCTCTCTTCTGTGCCTTTTTACCGCCACCTTCACCACCACCTCCATTGGCATTGTATGATTCCAGATCTTTCGTGTATTGCTCTTTTGCTTTGGCAGCCTTTGCCTCCCAAACCTGATAATATAAAAATAGTTTATTAGTAAAAATCAAACAAAGAAATTATAACCTAAGCACATAAAGAGTGTACTTACACTTTTATCTTCCATTGACCTCCATATTTCTCCTCCCTTTTTGGCTATTTCAGTGACTTTGAGTCCCGGATTATCTGCTTTTATCTGTTCTCTTGCACTATTTAGCCATAACATGTATGCAGACATTGGACGCTTAGGCTTGTCCGTCATTTTAACTTTTTTCCTGCAAATAAATAAAGATTTTAATAAAAGATACAAATAAAAACGTTCGCCGAAGCTAATACTACTCCAACGTCGCAATCAAAGAGTGCTAACGTGCTAGTGCACTACCTATACGGCAGAGTAAGGACGCGTTTTGGCGGGAAACATATTTACGGCATTTCTAGACAATTTCGCATTTCAAAAGATCCATATTCATAAAACGTGGTATGAAAACATTAAAAGCTGTATATTTACAGTTATTATTGATGAGATATTCAACGAAAATAATTATCGCTCCATATATCGAGTTCACTGGCCTATGCTTGGGTCGAAAGAGCCATTTTGTTTTCACGTACTGTGTTGAAAATACGCAATTACTGTAGATGACATAATTACCAAATAATCACTAAAGTAATAACCTATAACTTGTAGAAGAACGGTTTAATACCTTTGATGGAAAAGAACCGAGAAATTAATTATTTAAAATAGGGCGTCTTGTTCCATACCCACGCGTACTAAGCGAAGTACGGCGATGCCTATAGCCATGTTTGACCGAGAATTCCAACGTGGATTGAAATATTTTTAATCGAATCACGCTATAATAAACACATTTAAGAACAATTAAACACATAGAAATTGTTAAAAAATTATAAGAACTTACCTGATGGCAAAAATTTTGAAATAATTTTTGAACTGGTACACAACCAAACTGCAGACGTAGAGAACCAGAAGAAAATGTATGGAGCTCGAAGCAATGTTCCCAGTGCTAGCTAGCTTGGGTCGTCTCGCGTCGGCACATGAGCGCCATCTACGTTGAACGTGATTGGCTAACGCGTTCATTGCCGCCAACTGTAAAAAGCCAATAAAATGCCTGTTTGACGAATATCCGTGACGTCTGGCGTATTTAAATCGTTTAACATACAACTCTGTACCAACGGGATAAAGTCTGTATTCGAGTATAGATTTTAGCTCCTTACATTTTCTGCTAAAAATTATTTTCGCCAATTTTACTCAAAATAACTATTGTATTTCACTTTAATCAAGGCATAGAAGTAATTGGCATTAAAAACAATATTTTTTATATACATTTCGATAATTTTGATATAAGAAGTATCTCAAAAAAGCGCTTAGTCCTCTTCAGGTTTCCCTTGGCAGATTTCGACCAAATTCACTCGCGCCTTATTTCAAATGCCGCCAACGTTTATTTCGAAATTATAAAAAGCGCGGCAAACGTCTGCGGGAAAGGGACACCAATAAAACAACGTTTGAAAGGCTGAGTCGCGTTTGTTTACGATTTGATATTTGAAGCAGTCTTGAGAAATAGTTTTTATTCCTTTTCCTATAAGGGTGAGTTACTTTTAGTACTTAAAGCCATAGCAATAAAATACATTCTTGATTTATAACAAACCGAGCAATGATTTTGTATGCACACTTTCGACACATACACGCGGTATTGAATAGTAGTCTTGAATTTCATACCGGTATCTGTCATTAAAATAACTAAAGAAGTAAATGAATACGATTATAGTTGGTACTATACGAAGTACAATTCCTAAAACGTTTTATAATCATTATTTTTCAAAGTAACTTGCATTTGTTGTTCCAGATTTTACGATAATTGATATTTATGATCAGATGATATTTATAACTGCGAGTAAGGTGTGCCAAATCCGCGTTAACTGGAGGCCCATCATCTCTACCAACCCCTCATGATTTTTCTCCTTAAGACTTCATATCTTCGTTTATTAAGAATTTTAGGAGTATTTCAAGAATAGATCAAGTCTTATAAGAAAATATAACACACATTTCATCTTTTCGAGTTTTTTTTTTAAATTTAACAATGTTTAAGCTCTTAGAGCGTTGGTACAGGGCCAAAATCTTTGAAGGATATTTTAATTTCTGTGAAGTGGGTGGTATCAGGGGCTTAGAGTTTCCTACTTGGCTCTTCTTCGTGCATAATAATTCCGAATCACATCGCCACTTAACATCAGATGTTCATCTATTATCGAGTCTAAAGTATTTTAGGTGGTTACGCGTATAAGGTGTATCATATATGCGTTTTGTTACACCTAAGTGAACAATTTATTTCATTTTATATTTTCATGCCACTTAGATCATCAAGGTGACAGAAGTGATATAGTCATTTTTTTAAATAAGTAACATAAAGTTCTCAATTAGGTTTTTAAGTGGAATAATAATAATTCTATTTTGATTTTAAACATACATTCAGGACTCAGGACTTAAATCTTAAGAATGATTTCTTAAAACCTACATTGAAGATTATTGAAACCTCTTTTCATAGCAGTTAAAATTGATCTTAGTACCTCTAGCGCTAAGACAAAGAAAAAGGGCGTTAAAATGTCAATGTTAATCAATTATTACGGTGAGAATTTACTATAAGGTTACGGTAAACGGTTAAAAATTGGCGTTTAGATGAGTCTTAAAAGTTATGTTATAAAAACGCTATTGTGTTGTTTCAAGAAGCGTAATAAGGAAAGAGCCTGTCTAGCAAAAACGTTTTGGGGAACGGGACAGAATAATAATTTTCGCGCCATACGCGCCGTTAACTGTTACACTGCAGGTAAACGACGCACCCTCCTGTATACGTTTACTTATAAAGAAAACTAAGGGTGCGTACGAAGTGAACTGCACCGCGGCACTATACAATGAGAGAATTTAAAACTGTATAATCGGTTCGATTTTTATTACACAAGGAATATTTATGGTGGTACAAATATTATTTTTATGCTGTCATTACAGAAGTATATTTATTAAGTGAATCTTAATCGTCAACTCTGTGGCAAGAAATCGGTATAAAATAAAATACAAGTTAAACAATACAAAATTTATTGAGTACAATTATTGAGGAATTATTGCAATAACGACAAAACATTTTCAAGCTCTTACAATTTACTGGCACAAAACACCACTGGTATAATAAACATAACAAATCGGTATTTTTTTTAATTGCAATACTTTACAAATTATTGTTTTAAAATATTCATAATCTTAAAAATATCTTACCATATTTATATGTACAATTAAAAAATTACCTTAATAAAAAAGGAATGAAGGGTTTTGTGTGTATGTGGGTTTTAAATATTTTTAAAGTGAACAATCAGCTAGTATTTTAACTAGAAGTAAATTAGATCCCATAGGCATAGATCTGAAAATAGATGTTTCAAAGAATTTGAACAAAAATAAAACTACTTAAAAAACATTATTAAGGCTCAGCCTACACTGGATAATGAAATCGGGTCCTTGTATCCAACATAGATATAGGACTTGTATTGTAGTCGTATTTTTAATATCTAATTTAAACTATCTATTTATTATTACGTAAAATCTAATATTACGTCTAATCGCTTCCGCTTCCACTCTCGTTGCCGGAGCCCGAAGATGCTTCCGCTTCTGAAGATGAGCTCTTATCTTTCTTGTCCTTCTTCGAATCCTTGGACTGCGAAAATATATATTAAATTATAAAAAGTTATAAATAAAAGGCAGCCATTAAATGAAAATGGAAAATCTATGGTCAGTTCTATAAATGTATACATAACTACAAAGCTTTGATAACTTGTACAGATCTATGGTTTTCAAAAATATAGTATTTTATTATCTGTGTCATTAGCAACAAAAACATATTATAAATGCAGCTAACTGTACTGTATTTACATTGTATATTTTTTAAGATAGTGTAGAAACTCCAAAACATATTGTGCAAGTTTACATAGTTTTGGACTAAACATTTTTTGTCTCCCAAAGTTACTGTGTTAATAAATTAAAGATGCATTCAAAAGTTCTTACATCTTTGCTGTCTTTTTTCTTCTCTTTATCGGAGTCAGAGGAGCTGTCATCATCCTCGATGTACTCTTTACTGGTGAACTTGCCGCTGGGGGGCGCTGCGGGCGCGGGCTTCGACTTCTTAGTAGGCGGAGGCGCTTTACTCTTCTTATCTGCTGCCTTACGCTCCTTCTCCGCAGCCTTCTTCTTCTGCTTGAACTCGTCTGCTGCACCGCTGTCTTTGTACTTCTTCATCGCTGTGTTGTATTCTTCTTTCGCTTTGCTAGCTTTTTCCTCCCATTCCTTAACATTAGATAGATAATAATTTAAGAATGGTCCAAGCAAAATGTATGTGAATTCAGTTTCTTGCTTTTTGCCTACAATATTTAAAATGAAATAACATTCCAAAAATATTATTTTCTTTTAAATAAGTGATTGCCTTGCAGCATTTAGAGTTAACAATAAAATCTAAATGATTAATCTATAACAAAAATAAATAACTTAGTAGTTTACGCTGTCAAAACATAACAAATGTCGTTTATATAATTTAAAAAAAAATATACGTTTTTGACCATTTGCATACAGGACAGTTAAAATTAATTATTATTGTGTATTGTGTGTGTAGGTGATTAACAAATAAATACAAACCGATTTATCTTTAAGGTCCCGCCAGAGCTCGCCACCCTTCTTCGCGATCTCTGTGACCTTGAGGCCGGGGTTGTCCTCTATGATCTTCTTCCTGTTCTCGTTGAGCCACAACATGAACGCGGTGACGGGCCGCTTGGGCGCGTTCGCGTCCTTCTCACGCTTCTTTGACTTCTCCTTCCTCTTGCGAGGTGCTTCCGACTAAAACATAGTTTTTTCATTTGAGGACTTTTTGGGGGTCTTTCAAATTTATAGTGAATATTTTTATTTTCTAATTTTTATTTAAAAAAAAATGACGCTTCGCCATGTACGGGGAAATGGTTATTTAGGTCAGATCTTCTTGAGCACTAATTAAATAATAAAATAAACTTACAATCGTGATTGTTTTCTTGGGTTTCTTCTCTTTTTTCTTTTCTTTTTTACTTTCATTAGATGCGCCTGAAGCGTCGGAGTCCTCAGACGACGACGGATTTGTATCGTATCTTTAGACAGAAACAAATCAAGATTAAGGAAGTGGTAACTTCGATATCATAGTGAAATCTGGATGATGATTGCTGGTTCCCCTCCTTCTGCCATATAAAAGAGTATAACAGGCAGGCCCCTATGCTATTTCAGAGAAATTAGGGAATGGTCGTATTCTCTCATACTATAAAAGGTGTATAATAAACAAAAGCATTAAAGAAATATATAGACTAGGCATAGTGAACAATTTTTTTAACTGGTACTTTCTTTGAAAGGTACTACATCAGTTGCCAAGTTTAGTGCTTTCTCGTGTCCTTATATTAACATTTGTAAACATATTACAAAATCATAAGCTCCATCTTATAATATAAACTAAAGGGTGGCTAAAAATAAAGATTTAACTATTATTTAATGACACCTATTATCGTTTAATATAAACACAATTATGAATTGACATGTGATGATAGTGAGATTATGGGAAAAATGTTTCAAGTTAATTATCAACTGTGCCTACTCTATATTTTTTAATCTCTTTGATAATAATGTGTAACAGAGTATACTGACTCCTCTGCGACATCGCTCTGGTTAGCCTTGTCCGGGTTGAAGTCCTCGTCGGTGCTCTCGCTGTCGGAGTCCGCGGAGTCGCGCTCCTTGGCCTCCGCCTTCACGCGCTCGAGGTACGCGTCCGGCTCCTTCTCCGTATCAGAGTCGCCGAAGTCGTCGTCGTACAGCGCCTTGTCCTGCACAAACAGTACCAAGTAAGATGTGGGCCAGTGGGAGCAAGTGTGCGGGCGTGGTGATGGGCAAGGAAGGGGGGAATCTCAATGAATCTAAAAAGATATGAAAAACGGAAGCTATCATAGAAAAGAAAGAAAGAAATCAGTCTATTCAAAAAATGAAAAGGAATTCATTCGGCATGTGCTCGGTGTACACCGAAGCGCCGGTTTTCAATGATTCCTAAAAATAGAACACGCAGTTTTACAAAATAGTAGAAGAATGAAAATCTCACTTTTAGAACATACTAAGTACTTCACATTAATCTAGTATTTGTTTTTTTTTGTTATTATTTATTTTCTACTAATACTAGTTATTTAAGTTTCTAATTTTTATATGTTATAACAAAATATGGATTTCATGTCTGAATTTCAAGGATTTTGAATTTAATTGGATTAAAAAGCAAAATATAGGACGTAGTATTAACCACCACATAATGTGATGATGAACGATGGTTTATATTTTTACATACAAATTTCACATGTAAAATGTGTTTCTTAAAAACTTACATTCTTGCCAGTATTCTTGACATGCAGTTTCTTAGACGTGATGTAGTCAAATAGCTTGTCGTATTCTCCCTTCTCTATGCTGCTGAACGTATGAATGCTTCCCGATTTCAATTCTATTTCGAAGTCGAAAGATCTGGAATGTTCCAAATACTTTTAATTTCACAAAAACCAATACGTACATTACAACTTAAAATGTGCACTAAAACTTCAATATAATTAGAAGTTCTCTATATATTTGTCCTTTTTTCGCATGCCAGTTTTTTCCAATTAATTCACTAAAATATATGATTTTTATAAAAAGAATGATTCAAAAACGTGCTATGATCGCTGAAATACCACAGCTTTCTCCAGCGAGAAATTAAAAAAAACCAAAGTCTTCCAGACTATTCCTTATGTTTATGCCAAATTTCACTGAGATTCGTTCAGCTGTTTAGGCTACGATCCCTAACAAACACCTGTCCATCTGTCTAAACTTTCACATTTATAATTTCAGTAAGAAGTAGATATTGATGAAATCTTATTTACTCGAGCTAAGTTTCGTTTTGTTTAGTCTTGGGCTTAATCGGACATCTGCAAGTGCGCACCGTACTAGTACAATTGGGAAAACGTACTAGTACAGACTTTTAGTACCTTTAGTACTTCAGATTTGTAAGAACACAATAACATGATTCGTATATAACAAGGGTTATAGATTACTTCATATCAAATTTTAAGCATGGTCAAACATATGTTATTAGCGAAAATAAATTTAAGTTATAAATATTTTTATCCACTTTTATTACATGCTTCAATCTAGCTAATATACAATCAAATAAAACAACGAAGAAGCGAACAACAATATCGTGTAGTAAAAGTGTAGTAATACTGTACTAAAAGTGCCAAATGTCCGATTAACAGAAGCCGTTCAGTAACATTACTTTCAGTACAGTGCCGAGTAACATTACTTTTTAGTACATCGTACCTGTACTACCCAAGACTAGTTTTGTTAGTATAATGAAAAACTCACTTGGTAGATGACGCGCCGCCTCTAGCGAAGTTGACAGAGGCGATCTCTTCGAAGCGGATGTGCACGGGCGGCTTGTGTACGTAGATGAAACCTTTCTCTAATGGATACAAGTATCCCGCAGCCGCCTTGTACGAGCACGCGATAGCTGGAGTTTTGTGGTGACTGAAATATTACAGAAATATACATAAGGTAACTGTATATAGTTAGTTGGCACATAGTTAAAAGAGTAATTTGTTTTTAAGTGTTAAGTAAAATGTAAATAAATAAATTTTCTGAAGCTACCAGTCAAGATTTGAAAGTAATGTATTGGAATGCAATAAGATATTTAAGGGAAAAAAAATCCTAAGTTATAATGTAATCAACAAAATAGTCCACAATTTGAAGGAAATTTGAATAAATGAATGAATATGTATTTATTGCCACAAAATAGAAATTACATAAAAGGACTTATTCTAAAGAAAACACAATCGTGGCAAAAGGTAGCCAGCTCAGCGTATACAGAATGGACTAAGCCGTTCCTACGCTGATTTTCAGCTGGCTTGGTTTACTTAATTTAAATGTATTGCTAATTAATACAGCCTTTCTATTTAGTTAATTGCTTTTCTTAAGTTGTTTAGAATTGTTAATAATTTTAAATTAAACTGCTTACCCTAAAAAGTCTCCAGGTCCAGTGACTCTTCTGTTTATAATGACCTTCATAATTTTAGCAAGCACTTCATAAGTAGGACCCGACAGTTCTTTGCTTATTTTACCTTCGTATTTCTCAGTTAATTCTTGCCTGAAACAAACAGTTAAAAATATAAACTTAATATGGCAAAACTAAAATATGTTAAACATATAACACAAGTTTCAAGGAAGGAAATGTCAACAAAAGGTGAATTTTATAATTCCTTGTTAGATGAAGTAGGTATTTTTACATGGTTCCCCATTAAACCCTAACAAACATTCATACCAATATATTCAATGGTTCAAAACATTCGAATATTAATATTATTCCTTAGAAAAAATATGCAACTTACTCTGTAAATGGTAATTCCAAACTAGTCTCTTCCTCAATACCGAACAAGAGCACTAAGTAATGATATCTAGTTTGACCTTGTTTAATAGGTGGGTCTAATGACACCACAAAGAACATTTGCCTTGTATCCTTATGTGGTAGTAGAAACAGCCTCAGTACTGTCGACATTGGTATCTTGTAGTCAAAAGTTTTACCATGAAGTTGGAAGAATGTCTGGAACACTTTGATGTCATAACGACCACTGAAAAACACAAATTATAAGTTAAGTAATACTATCAAATAAATTCTTTAAAATCTACAACAGTAGTTAAGCTGACAACATGAGTGCTGCTGGTGATGGTAGGGGTAGTGGCACCCCTTAGAAAATCGAAAATATGTAGAATATATAAATTCTCTTGAAATATTGAGCTTCTCCTAGATATACCATAGATTATTAACTTTGTCTACCATTTTTTTTAAAGTTATCCATTTAACTGTAATTATGTTTTTAAATCTCATTATATATGAAATATTGATTTCTCTATGACTTACCGAGGAGTGAGACATTGAAGTTCCCGGAAGATAGCAATAGCATCTCCCGAGACGGATATGACACTGGCCTTGTTCATGACTTGCTGGTGGAAGGCCTCCACAGCATCCATGTCACCCGACAGCTCATTGGTTGGTATGTGGAAACGCATCTCCATCAGTGAAACAGGAGTATCATCATTCTAAAAATGTATAAAACAATTAGTAATCATAAAATCTTTTTTGATATTAGTTACATATTTGACATAGTTTATTGTATTGCCATACATACAAAATTTAATACAGCCTATACCAATTAATTTCTTATTTTGAGTCATTGAGATAAAAACAGTTACATCTATAAATGGATGCCAATAAATTATTTGTATGTATAGATTTTAACTATATAAATAACTAGCTGTTGCTCGCAATATCGTCAGCATAGAATTAAAAAAATAATAAGAGACATTTTTACTCAAAAATCACCTTTCTAATGATAAAAGAATTTTTGAAATCGGCTCAGTAGTTTTTGAGTTATTTCAATACATAAGAAATACAAATATTTCTTCTTTATAATATTAGAATAGACATAATAAAATATTTTTTTATACAGATATTTTCACAGTACAGTTAAGTGACAAATACAAACCTGATGGAATTCTAGTGTGACTTCATTTTTGCCAGTGTTGCACTGTGACACATAGTGCAGAGGTATCTCAAAAGCAGTGTTGGAACCAACATTGAAGCTCAGCACTGCTCCATTGAACTTAGCCGTGCCCCAGTTCCAACCTTTCAGTGATAACTCTTTCTCCAACATATCTTTGTTATAATTTGATTTAAAAAATTTTGCAACTTTCTCTTGCTCCTGAGAAAATTATTGTATTTAATTTATAAATTTTATCGGAAAATTAATGTGGTGACAAAAGTAAATAAGCGCAGTCAAAGAATCAGATATTTTCATAAAAGGTTAATATGAAAGCTAGTAGAGAGAACAGCATACATGTGAAAATGAACATTATTACAAATTACATACCCCATCCTTAAATCCACCATATCTATGCAAGGTACCATTCTTTAGAAACACTCTCAAGCCCCATGATCCAATAAATTTTTGAAAATTCACTAATTCTATATCATTTGCTGATATCTGCTCAACCTTGCCGGTTTTACTGTTTTTGAATATTATGTTTTGGTCAGTCATTTTTAGACGACCGGGAACCTGTAAAGGACGTAAGGAAAGTTTTTAATTTGATTTACTTTTATAAATAACAACGAAATGCTAAATTCGCAACATACCATAGCTCCCTTTATTTCCGCTGATACATCATTGTATTCAAGAAACTCCATTGTGTGATTTTCACCTATTCAACTATATATCGATAAGGTTATAAAATATATAATTGTGCAATATTCAAATATCTTTTGCTTCTCTTATTCCAATTTCCACGCACGTTTCTGGCGGTTCACAACAAAAAACTCGCATCTGAAGTTGTCAATGTCAATTCTATTTTCAATTGTCAAATGTTGTTTAAAGTCAATGTCATATAAATCATTATTTTAAATCAATGGTTTGTTCAGGTAAGGTTAACGAATAGGAAAAACCTGTAACAGTCGTAGGATAATCGCTATTACTTGGTGATGATGATGATCAGGCGATGCGGTTTCTTTACAAGGTAGCGTTGACTTTATTTAATTCTTTTTATTCTGTGGCTGATAGATCTTTCTTGTCAAAAATGTCAATGTCAAATTTAGTTTGCGAAATTATCTTTACTGTTGTGGACGTGTGGTTAAAAAAATATTTATTTATTCTTTGACTTGCGAAATTGTTTGTTTATTTGAAAGTATTCCAATATTTTAGGACCCCATTTATCATATTGTTGTTATGGTATGAAGTGTCGTGGATTTCAAGTTACAATCTACATCAGAACATAGTCCTTGAAATTATAATCCGTAGGAGTATTTTGCATGTGTAAAATCTATGGCGTCATTATCGCTTCCACGAGTTCTCCAGCTAAAGAAGAATAGCCTGGATGCTGAGCGAGAACACTTCGAAAAGTTTCAGGTAAAATTCAATTTTGGTTATATGTATTTTATGTATCGAAAACCAACACTTTCCCACTCTTGGTTTCTTATCACAGTCACTGCAAAAAAGTTCTATAAACTTAATCAAATATAACATTAACATCTTTATTCAGACTTGTATAATTTGTGCTATTTAGTGCATGTGGTCAAATGTGACATAAAGAACTTGATTCTGTTTTATTCATCTATTGTGATTAGTTGAAGACAAATACATACATAACACACATAAACAATATTGTTAGGAATCTATGAAGTTATATGTGACCTAACATTCCTTATCTTACTCAAATACCTTTTTATGTTTGTTTATAAAAGTGTTTTAGAAAAGGTTTGTTTATATAAAGGTGTATCTGATACATGTTCTATATTTATCTAATTAATTCAATGTGATAAATGGCAAGTGCAGAATTTGCAAGTAAACCTTTTTAAAGTTTGGCTATAAAATAACATTTCTGAGAAATTTTTGCATATAAAATTAATAATTGGTTTATTATGTCTATACAATAAGTAAGCTGAAGCTATAATATAATTAATCATAATATAAATTTATCAATGAGAAATTTCTCTATTATCTTTCTGTAACAGAAGTATATAGCGTAATTAATTAAGGTAACATGTTATTGTTTAAAATGAAAACATAATTTGGGCAATGCATGTGATAAAATTTGATCAGTCTCCTGCCTTTGTTATGTAAATAAGATATATTTACCACAGTGAAGATTAATACAGCAGATGTTATTGTACAGATCATGTCCAAATATGATCACAATGTTTCATGTAACAATTTAAGATTTACAGTGTTTAATTAATTCTCTTAAAGTTAGGGGAAATGCATCACTTGTCATCTAAAACTAAGATGGTTCAATTTTACAATATTGTGCTTTTCCTATCTTCTACAACAACTATCCAACTCTTCTAACATTCCAACTTGTGAATAGTCCAAGAATCAAATTATTGTAATTGTTTTATTTTGTATTTGCTTTGCTTTGTTGGCTTGACTAGATAATAGCTAGATAAATAAAATAAAATCAATCCTCCGAAACTTGGATCATTTCAACATTCCTTCCTAACTTTCTTCCAGCAATCTTTATTCCGAATTTCCAATCTTTGGATGAAATGGCTGAAAATTCAGTTTTAGTAAACTGGTGAAGCAGAGTGTGGCGTTAGTTTTCCGTAATTTGTTATCAGGTAGTGACAGATAAACCGATTGTTATGGAGAGTTGGAGTTTTCGATAAGCTATCGTATGCGCGGCCACTTGACAGTTTCGCCGCGATTCTAGATTTACACGCATTTCTGTGAATTTAATTTTCAATTATAAAAACGTTATCATTGTGAAATCTATACCGGATATTGCTTTAAAGGTATGTCGCTGAAAAGTTTTTTTTTGGGACTGGTTTAGATTTATAATTGTCGAATAGTAAATAAGGCGGCAGAATACTTTCTGAACGCAATATAACTGTGTTCTTAATGTCGTAATTTGATCATAGAGTTTTATTTTTCGCACTCGCGTTGTGATTCGTAATTAATGATTGCATTCATTTTGGAGGACTTTGGATGATGAGCTCGGTTTTCACGATATTGCAAAAGTTATTTTTACATCATAATAATTTACGGAATTACAAGTATTAAGTTTTCCTTGGCTTCAATGACGCATATACGGCCCATATAGATTATACGCGTATGTAATACCTACCTATACTACTAATACCTATTAATATTAATTACTTTTATATGTTCACAGTAAATTGATATTGACCAAATATTTCTTTTGTTGTTTTTTTTATCTTGTTTGTGAGCTTATCTTTCGGCTGTATACTTACTGCTGGCTTTATTGCAAACCATAGCAGAGTGCAGAGCGTACAGCCCTACTGGTGATTGTCGGCTTCCGGCGCGGTACCTCGCGCGGTTATCGTGCTCCACTTGCCTCGTTAACTCTGTATCGCCCGGATATTTTCATTTACACTACTATATGGGTATGAAACAAATAAAGTTTGGCAGAGGAAATAGAACAGGCATGTTCCAGTTATACTAACTTGCTGGTTGGCATTCAACAAGCGAGAACTTTATAGAAACTTCTTGCATCCTGTGTCTGCGAGTGTCTCCGCGTTTTGTCCCCAGCCGCCAGCAAACTAACTTGACGCAACGTCCTTTCTAGTTGTCAGCACTATATCTGCAGTTCCTCTTGGCAGATCATGCGATTCTGTGGTTTTGCGCCCAGTAACATTTTTAATAGGGTTTCAGTTTCTGTGGCAATTTTAGCTCTATTCTAAATTGTTTGCATCACTCCTAACATCACTTGCATTACAAGATAATATGCAATGTTCATATTTTAATATGTGCTAAATAACATTGAATTTTATCGGTCGAATATAAAAATTATTAGAAAGTTAACAACCGATAACGAAATATTTTGATCGGTCGAGATAAACGAGGTGTCTTTCAGATAGGAAGGTTAGTTTGTTTTAATAAAAATATCTTTTCTCACTCATAAAACTATTGATGGAAATTATCTTGTGTATAAATTCTAAATCCATTCCAAGAATCTCCGATCAAATTGTTAAAATTAAGCTCAATTCGTATCAAATTCGAATATTCATTAATGAAAAAAGATTGATACAAGTACAAGGCAGTTGAATGAAATTTGCTATTATTCACTTTGCGTTATAAACTACAATGCAATTACGCTTTGTGTGTGTAATAAAAACACTGCACCTAGCGTAAGACGTTTTGTAATCACGGTACCGTGTTAAAGAGGTTATTGACGTCATATGTAACTTGCAGCCTCGATGCTTAGCGAACGTCAACTAAATATTGTACGTTTACGTTTTTGCTACCGATTGCACTAACATCTGCATACACCATACTCCAAGACGGTGTTCAAAAAAGTTTTGTTGCAGTCAAGGCTGAAACTTAGTGTGTCTCACCGACATACGTCAATAAGAGTGAAAAAAAAGACAGTTGTACATATATTGTTGTCTTGTCTAATCTAGGATTTAGTATTAATAATAAACGATAATAAAAATAAAACCTTAATAATAAATGCATTACAGTTTACAGTTGCGTTGTTCACCTTCAAAGTTTGAACAGCTGCGTCCCTTTTGTATCTGCTTCTACAATCTTTAAACAAACCAAATTCGCTGTTCGCAGTTTTTGCAACATCATTGTGAGCATTGCAATCTTTGTTCAAAACCTATTACAGTTTTTAGTTACACGAGAGATCTTATTGTATTTTTTTGTTTGCTTACAAAAAGTCTTTTACAATTGTGGTTTCAGTTTCTCTTGTATTACAAAAATTGTAAAATCATTTTTCTTTTTACAATTAAAGCGGGCGCACACTTTTAATCAAACTGTCGCACAACTGTTGTGCGATTGTTTCGCAGCAAATTCAACTGTTTAGTTGCACAACAAAAATCGAGTAGTATGCGCACCTTCATATAAGCTCATAAGAATCAAAGCGAGACTAAACGGTTGTGCGATAGATTAGTTCCAAGTATGTGCACGCTCTAATTCATTCTTGTTTTAAAGTGATATTGATAGATTTATGCAATAACACAATAGTACAGTTAACGTTATAAGATGTGAAAATATTTACGCCTTATGAGATATTATGTATTCTACGCGTTCCCTTGCATTGTCATTTACATTGATGTACGTCGCCATTCGAATGCGAAAGTAAGTATACAAAAAATCCCACGTAACATAAAACATGCGTGATGGCATGTTTGTAAGGATATGGTAACGTGATGAGGCTAAGTATTACTAAACGTGAATCCAATCTCTTTTGAAATAGTCAAAGGATACTTAGTTTAGTTATTTTTTTGTTGATATGTATGCAAACAAAATACAAAGTTGCAGTGTGTTTTATCTCATTAATTAAACTGTATTTCCACTTTGGAAACTTATTGAACTCTCACGATTTGTAAAATCTTATTCGAGTTGCCTTTTGCAGCGTAATCGGTAGAAAATGTGAGTCAACTTTCTATTGTGGTTTCCCACAGTACCGGCTCTGTTTGGTTCACGTTGTAAATGAATAAACTTGGAACACAGATTGATTCAATACAGTTATATTGCTGTTTAGATTTGAATACTTAAGTCTTCATAAAAAAACTTCTAGAAGTCTGTCGAAATCACTTGGTCTGTATTTTATTCTCGTGCATTGATAGTGCACAAGTTTGGATCCTATAAAGACCAGTATATTTTGTAAGTAAATGTTTATAAACCAGTTGTGCTGAGCACGTCGCGATAAAACGTATCATTTGTTATGAGAGTGTGTGGGAGATACAAGCTGCCGACCAGATGGGAAGTAGTTCGACGAGGCGGGTACGCTCTTCCGCTTTGCTTGTAACATCAAAAACAGATGCACACATTTATTACTAAAATTTTATACTGTGTGTATGCTGTTTGTTCCGAAGACCGGAGTGTTAATTGTTGAATAACAAATGGTTTGTCTAGCGTTGTTATTTGATATAAAATAACTGTCGAATAAAGCTGAAAATCAGTAGAAAATTTGACGATGTTGACACTACCTGATGATCGACATTACTATTGTGATAATCCAGCTGAGACTATAATTTTTCAATTATTGATGTCATTGCATTCGTTTCTTATGTCAATTAATGCTCCATTTATAAGATGTTGAATGGATTATTTAGTCTCGCGTCAGTATTATGATTTTTTTTTATTATCATATCTTGCTACCTAGATGTTGTTTACAATCGAACTCTTGTGGCAATATATGGACTATTTTTCTACTAAAGAATTAAATGCAAGAAAGTTACCACAGTTTATATTTTTTTTAATTTGCACATATGAGTGAAACTACACCAGTTTTCTCGTATCTTGCAGTCTGGTCACACCGGGTCGAAGGTCCCACATAATTTGTGCCACTTTTTCCGGCCACTTCACACGGCCGCGTGCGGACAACACCAATGTGGCTGTAACACAATCCACGGTTTATTTAGTGCATGAATATGCTATACAGTATTGTTATAAATGAATGACACAATAATTTCTACAGTTTAATGAAAAATCCTATTCTCAATATGCAGTTGTAGCTTTTCCAATAACAATAGTACACTTATAGTTTCAAATAACTGACCTTAGATACTAATTACCGTTAACAACAAATGAATTCTAAAGAAATCGCTAATGTATATAATTAAATTTAGTCAGGAGTGGTAATTTAGCACTCGACTCTCAACGTCTGCCTGTAATCCAAGCCCGGTTTCTAATCTGAGTTGCACTCAAATAGCATGTAACTTAATATTTCACTCGTCGTTGAATAACGGTTAATTTTTTAAGTCGGCTAATTTCATAGAAACAGCGTTATTAAAATCCATCCAAGTGGACAGTAAATGAGTTTATTATTAGTTCAACATTTAAGATCGAATTTAATATTATTATATTAAATTCGATCGAAATTATTTATAGGCGGCAGCGGAGGGAGTTTGTTTATTGCTACTGCGATCGCCAGTTGGCTATAAATTACTAATGTCAAATGCTAGCTTGGTTAAGCCAGTTATACACCTTCAGATTTAACTGAAAAGTTTAACTGTCCCTACAGTTAAAACTATGCGTGTGAAGTTCTACATTTAAAATTCTGCCTACACAAGCACAGTATTAACTATAGTTCAACTGTTTTTTTAACTAAAGGTGTATAGCGGCCTTTACTAATTGCGACATGGGAGTCCCACGATTAGCAACCAGTGTCTTGTTGCGAAATATACGAAGGAATGTTGCGAGACAGTCGTTCCATGTTACCTAACTCTGGTAACTTTACCTCGGATATTGTTACGACTGTCTATACGCAATGAGATCTGTTTCAATAGTCTAATGTCGAAGCGTATCGATAAGATATAGTACACACCTACAAACTATGTCAACCATACTTTAATATAATAAATTTATTCCGTTATTTATCAAAGATATCAAATTGTGTCTTACCAACAATATGAGCGTTATTGCATACCAGTCGATTATATCTGAAAATGAAAACAATGGTGTTTAGTACTCATAACGCTTCTTCTATATGAATTCTGTTTTATCATCGTTTTTTAATGTTTTTTTTTTGTTCATAAAAGGTTTATTCTTTATGTCATACCTTTTGTAATGTAAAAACGTATTATGTGTATCGGATTAGTACGGTATTGTTGTAAGTCTCGACTTAGAATATGGCTTCATATAATAATGCTTCATAAAATAAAAAGTACAGATAAAGCAGTTGCTTAAAATTTAAAAAATGTTGTAACAAATCCAGGTATGAAAAAAATCAAGTTATATTTTAATTTCGTTACGTTTGTTGTAGCGTATAAAGGGTTCGCGTAAACGTCAGTTTCTTGATTTAGCCACCGCGTGGGATATGGGCATGTTATAAATTTGTTGATAGGTGACCATGAATACCTAATCTTCTTGAGACTGCCGAGATTTATAAATCTTCATTCTCAATGGCGCTTTTTTTATTTCTCAGCGTTGGTGCTTTTTGGAGCTTTAACGTCCGCGCTCTTTTACAAGGCTCTAATATCACTCTTGTTTCGTTTTTCCAACGTTCGAAATGTAACAAAGCGTGGTAAAAAACTTTCGCCGTATAAATGCGCTACCGTTTGTACATTTTTTAGCGCGCGTAAAAAAAACCCCTTTTGTGGAAAGAGCCTAAGATACGTTACCAATCTAGAAAAGTCATCTTTTTTAACATTGAACACACGAGTGAATTAAGATTTCTCTTGTTTTTGTTGTCAACATTTCATTTTCATAATTTCTTAATTTTCCGGTGTCCTCTTATTTAGCCTGACATGTTTACCCTAGTCCGACCAGCACGTAAAGCTAAACATCCATGAAATCTCTACTTATAAACTGGGTGCCTCCCACTTGCGTGTACCATGTTACATTTGCCTCACGACTTAACAAGTTAATATACCATTCGTTCAACTGAGATAGAAGATATGAATCCTAAATCGTCATACCGTGAAATTACGAAATTAGTCAACATTATTAGTGAATTACTAAAATAACTCATTGTTTAGTGATTGTACTTTGGTTCGTACATCTAATGGAGATTATATTTTACTTTCTGAAAACAAACTTCTTTTTATAATATGCATCCTTAAGTTTCCATTGCCAAAATAACTGTAGAAAAATGTATTGACATCCCTCTCTTACTTATTGAAAAAACAGAGATAATTATATGATCCCGTAAATCTCTGTGGGCAGTGGTAATCATTATTTTCAGCACAATCATATAACACCGGAACATCGTTCACAATGATTGTGACATAAAACAATACTGATGGAGTCGGTCACTGATTGTTCGAGTTTCATTGTTGCAGTAATATTCGTATGAATTAGCACGACTATAGTCGGAAAAAGTTATCTGACCCGGTGGGCGAGTTAAATTATGATAACTCACTAGCACCGCCGCTTGCTATCATGATTTTTTAAAGGTGTCTACGTAAATAGTTTCGGAATCTCTTATCTAAAACTAATGTTTTTTGTACGTAAATATTTGCATGATTTTTTTTTTGACTGATTTGTCACTGTTTGCCTTGAAGAGGCATTTACAGATTCACCGGGCTTGAGGTGGCCCAGCGCAGATGGCGCTTAGCCTAAACCTATTTTATGAGTAACTAGGCTCGAGGGCTCCCTCAGAAGCCTCGGCTCGGGCCGTTACTTCGTTATTATTACCGGATTGGGATTTGCATGAATTCTATATGTCAATACTATGACAATCATAATGTTACTCCCCGCAAAGGAATTCACAAGCATTTTTTTTATTGTTTTCACAATATGTTGTTAAAAGTACTTCTAACCTGATATAACCACCTATCATTCATTACAATAATAAATTGTGTACTAATCATGCCAATATTATTACTTGGTACAGCTTTCTAAACAAGTTTTGTCTTTAGCTTATAGCTCATTATAGAACGACACATTTTTCTGACTCGGTGGGAATAAGGAAAAGTAATTTACAATTGCTAATAAGTGCCATCTGTCAATGTCACTAAGGTGTCAAAAGCCATTGTAGGACTGTAGTTGTTTTGTCATTTCGTCATAGCGCCTCTCCCACCGGGCCAGATAAACGTGATACACTATAGTTTACTACTAATCTTGTGAAGCATTTTCTTTGCATGTTTAATAACAAGACTAATATCTGGTTCGACAATACGTCTCATTGCAGCCGAGCACCAGAACATTAACTAATGCATGCCGCTGACCCCGCCTCCGCGCACTAACACCCAGCTATGGCCAACCCCACAGACAAACGCTTCCATCAGCTGGTGAGTGCATCTTCTATACAGCTTCTCTGGTTTACATTACCGAAACAACCGCACAAAAACATATTGTTATTCTCTTCTGCTCTTAGGATGAAAAGAGATGACAGCATGAGCGTCGCCAGCCGCTGATGCAGGCTAGGTCTAGAAGGGAGAATAGCTGTCCCCTTTTCCCTGGCGACGCCCGTGGATAACAGTATGTTTTTGTGTAGGGGTTTTCATAATATAGAGGTTATCACGCTTGTAGTATTATACTGCATATAAAAAGGGACAACACAACGCTGATCTCGCTCATATAAAATTTAATTTCGCGTAAATGCAAATCTTGACTGAATCACAGTTTCTTGAAAGACATTGCACAATAACTTCCGCACACAGAGACGTTAATTTGTTAGTTAAAGAATCGCTTTGTGTAGATTTATTATACTAAATTTCCACTAACGGTTTCCATTAAAGGAATAAGGGCTGTCTTTATTTACGGACTATCGCGTACATTTGTAATCGCAAAGTGTCATGCATTTACCACACAAAGAACAAGATGTGTCGGTCAGTTTGCTTAAAATAACCTCACATAAATCTCAAGTTGCTTGCAGCTCTGATTCATAAGCGCCTTCGCTTACTAATAAGAGCTTTGCTTTGTGCATGACTCATAACTTCTCAGTAAATAGTCGCACAGATACTATACATAGTATGAAAAATAAACATTGATAAAAAAGATATACATGTTCTATTCCATAAATGTAACTATAAAACTTAATTCTGTGTGATAAGTATAAGGGTCCGTTCACATTGACGGCGCGGAGAGCAAAACATATTTTTATCGCACATAAATCTGTTCTGCTCACCTCTGGTCTGTGTAAATAGACCCTAACGGAGGTAAGGTAACTTGCCAGTGAGGAATTGATGGTTCAAGTGTCAATTTTTTTTCAATTAAAATATGCCGTACGAAACTGGAAACAATTATGCATGGTCAGACGTAAACGACAATTAGTTAGAGTGGAAGTTTTATTTCTGGAGGTTATTGCTCTTGAATTTTTTTATTATGCCATTAGAAACGAGTTTCCGTTTTTAGTATGAATGTAAACGATACATTGCAGTTAAATCATGTCTAGCGAAAAACTGTAATACTTCTTGTTGTCTCGCTATATTAAACAGTGAAGACGACTTTTATTTTGATTTATTTCAGTTGTCCATGGAACGCGTAATCGAATAGTTTTTTGACACTTGAAAGTAATGACGCCTCCGTCGATAGCAATGCACACATCAAAACACAAGTTAATTTAATAAGTTACAGAATTTGTGTAAAATAAACGTTTACTTTATGATTAAAACCTAAAATGATGTTTGTGACTAGTCATTTTCCGTTGCGTAACTATATAACGCATGGATTAACTGGAATCCTATTTGCACATGGAAACTACATTTTCAAATTGCCTAGATATTGAACAAGGATGTAGTGTAGAATAGATATGACAGTCCTTCAAAAAACACTAGTCAACATAGACATTAAACCTAAACCTATTCATTGAACATAGAATAAGACAAATCATCGATAACGACCGACAGAAAAAAAAAATTGAATGTTACATAATAATCATTCAATAGTACAATATTTGTAAGATGTTTTTATCGTGTAAAGTCGTATTTTCCTTGGTAAACAAATACATTAACATAAATAGTCAACCCGACCGTCCGCGAAGTTAGCGCATGCGCAGCTGTCTCGTTACCTCCGCAGTATGTAAGTATTTATGTATGTACATAATGCGCAGGCGCAAACACATTTGTGTATGTATTAACATTTAAATTGTAAACACAGCGGATATAGCGATTGTTCCAGAACATTTAAATTCAGCACCGGAAATGATTTGCAAGGGTTTTACAATGTTTTTGTAGAAAAAAATGGCGAGTTCTGTTCCATTTTTATGCAGTGTATAATTTCCTGACATTATTATTTTCTTACTGCATACAATATTTTTTATCCCTGAACTCAAAGTAATGCTGTCTTAGTTTTTTATATTTGGTGTATATGATAAAAAAATGCTACGGTGATGTTAAAGAGTGGCACAAGATGTCATGTTATTTGTACCATCATTTACAATCTGCACCTTTCCCTACAGATGGTCGGCACAGTATGTACTATTACAGTCATCTTTATCAGCTGTTCTATCTGAATTCATTATCTTCTTAGGCATTCTTCTTTCTTACAATCCATCCTTTCTTTCGTATAGCTCTTTACATTTTCACATTAAATCTCACTTCTTTCATATCTTTGTCCTCATTAATTGGAGAATGTACTAGCACTAACTACATTACATAATCCGAAGCCGTTTCTGTTAATTACCTTGACCCTGTGCGCTCGGAAACTCGCCGTGGTTCAAATAAGGCTTCATTGTGTCCTCACTGGGTCGATTGTTCCTACATTATGGTAACAAATGCGGACTTATAAAAGATCCTACCTTGAGATAGTATACTAAGATATTATCTAAACGCCATTTTTGTGGAAAGGCTATAACCTAAGAATCCGAAAAAAGGCAATTTTTAGAGTGCCAAAGTAAAACAGGTGGTAAACAATTTTTGCAGCAGACATTCTGACAAAGACAACCTCATATATATTTTTTCGAATGAGTGGGATTATAATATGTTTTTGTTCAGGTCTTTCGTCAGTGGAAACCAACGGTAATGGTTATTAATTACTGTAATAGAGCTACAAGTTTGCACATGCACTTGATAATTAAAATTCCATATGTATTACGTGCATCATTATGGCTATTAAAATGTTAGTTTATCGTTCGCAAATATAAATCTAATTTATCTTCACACTTGGTATTGATGTTAATGTAAACTTGTCTTGATACAAGGAATATAGAAAAGCTAGTCTAAACATTTTTACCGTTTTTGTTATGATAACGTAAGACGATGAGCATATTGTCTTCTAGATGTTCTAATGTTTTGATACATGTACAGTGTATTTTGTTTAAAACGCGTTTATCAAAAATGCTTCTTTTGTGAATGTTTTAGGCAGATTTTTAATATTGTAGAATTTTGCTAAACCTACTGGATTGGATCATTGGATCTTCATGTCTTCTATGACACTTTTTAGCATTTTTTTTCACGTTACAGACACTAGCTATACAGAAAGCTATCAACGCTATCGAGACCCCTGTGAAGGAGAAACATGTTCGCAGCACAATCATCGGGACGTTCCAAGAGCAGAGCGCCGTCACGTATTGGGTAACTCAAATATGATAAGTTTTATCCTTTTGACTTTAATTGCCATGTCACAGGCGCCAATCTTTAGTCATAATTTAGTAACCCGCACTTGGCTAGCGTGGTTGACTATGGCGTAGTCACCCTAACTCAGGGTAGGCTCCGAGCCCCTCGGCTGGGACGTACAGTGAGCTGGTAATGATGATGATGATTAAGTAAATTAATTACTCCTTTTAAGTAGGTGTATATGAAACTAGTATATTTACTGTTACATACATGACTGTGTGTCGAATGCTAGGTATGTTTGCACAGATGGTGGCAATCCGTCAGCCGCTACAAGACAACCGTATCGTGGCATGGAAGTTCTGCCACGTGACGCACAAGCTGCTGCGCGAGGGACACCCCGCCTGTCTTGATGACTCGCAGCGGCACACCGGCATGATTGAGAACCTCGGCAAGCTATGGGTAAGAATATAAAAAAAAACAATATTAAAGTCGATTCATGCCGTCATCGGACGACACGACAGACCGCCAGATACCATCCTCACAATCTCGATGGCTGGCATTCCACAACCTTGCAGTTTTCGCGAAACTTTCTGTCTCGCACAGCCACGTTGTGAAACGGCCTGTCCTCGGCGGTTTTTTCAAACCAATACAAGCAAGCGAGCAAATAAACCAATACGACTTAGGGTCCATTAAGAAATAAGCCTGCCATTTACTCAAAACTCGGCAACGCATCTGTAATTCCTCTGGTATTACGATTGTCCATGGGCTTCGTTGATCATCTCGGTGTTGTCACCGGTTGTTTGCCGTTAAGTTAAGTTCAATGTTAAGCCATATCATCAACCTGCCCTTGAGGAGAGTTGGCTCTTTCACACACCCCATCCTTACTTTTCGGCCTTCTACTAAATATCAATGCTTGTTTTGGATCATTACTAGTTATGTACTTATTACTTCACTGTTTATCTGACGAATTCGACTGAGTCTATGTAATAGATTACAACATTCGCACATTGTTTCGTTTTGTTATGTAAATAATGTGTGTGTTAGGTTCACTTGCGCGAGGGCTATGGCCGGCTGGTGCATTTGTACTGCGCGCTGTTGGTCAGCAAGCTCAAGTTCCACCAGCGCAATCCGCGGTTCCCCGGCAATATGCAGCTCACCGCAGACGAACTGGACGCTATCGCGGAGAACGATGTCAATAACTAGTGAGATTCACACATTTCTTATACTTTCTAGTCGTTATGTGTTAGCAAAATGTTTGTGTTTGAAGTATCGCCTCATGTACACGAGAAAATAGTTTTTAATATTTCCTTTCACTCTTTACTTCCAGTTTTCAACTGTGTGTCGAGTTATTTGATTACATGGATGATATTTTAAACCTTCAAGCGGCAGGTTAGTAATCTTATTCGTGTATCTATATATCTGTTTTATATTGCTTTTAAAGTTTTCAGCACAATGTATTGCTAATATTTTAAATGCGAATGTTTAGATGGACGATTGTTTCTTACATTTTGTAGTCTACTGAACGGAATTTGGTAAAGGAGAGTATGGAATAATACATACATGACATGAGCGAAATTAATCCATACAATAATGTTTTAGTATTCGAGAGTTTGGGCAACGCGCGTGCAAATTCAATGACGGCGAGTGGTCAGTGCCGTTTAGCAGCGCTGATACCCTGCGCGCAGGACTCCTCGCACATCTACGACTGCAACGTGCGCCTGCTGTTCCGTCTGCACGCCGCCTTGCCCGCTGACACGCTCGTAGGACACAGGGAGAGGTGACCCAATCACACAGACAAACACGCAAATCTGCATGTTTTAATACTTTTTAAAACTTTGTTTTCTTAACTAAAGTATATTGTTAATTTTGTCACAGGTTCCGTCAGCAGTTCAAGAAGTTAAGCTCGTTCTACAAGCACGCGAGCAGCCTACAGTACTACAGGAATCTTCTCACGCTGCCAGTCTTGCCTTCCAACCCACCCAATTTCCTCTTACAGGTGAATCTTCTATTTTTTTCACTCTGTAGGTATAATAGTGACTTTTTGTGGATTTGTACGTTGTTTTCATTTTTTTATAATATCTAAAATAGGTTATGATACTTAGAGATATCAAAGCATTATTTTGATGAATAATTTTTTAAAATAGATCCAGTAGTTTTTGAGTTTATTTGTAACAAACATACAAATGTTTCCTCAGTTTAATATTAGTATAGTTTAATTTCGTCTTGTTTTATACTTTCTTTTTAAATTTGCCATTAAAATATGGATATTTTTTGTGACAGAGTGATTTTGGAACTTACGTGGCTCCAGTAGTATCGATTCCTGAACCACCGCCTGATGAAGTCGACTCTGTCGCCTCTCTGATAGACACTTCTGATACAGTCAGCCAGGTAACTTACTATTCTTCATTATTTTCACACTAAAAAAAAACATGTTTCTTGGTTTTTAATGTCCTGTTTTATATCTTTTGTGTAAGGTTTCGCAGGAGCACATCGAGTCTTTTGATACAAGAACCACGCCGTCGCCGCAGCCCGACCCTATAGTAGAGCGAGACAGACTTATAGACCATCTGCAGAATGAGCTTAAGCGAATGAGGTACTTATTTCCTTGATTTTAAAGCACAATTTCCTTTGTCCCTTTTTTGGAATTACCTTGTATTACTAGCTGTTGCTGGCGTCTTCTGCGCTTAGCAAAATTATAATAAATATCACATGTTACTTTGTGATAATGTAGCTATTTTTTTGGAAAAAGAATTTTTGAAAACAGCCCAGTAGTTTTTGAGTTATTTCAATACATACAAAAATACGAAGCTTTCCTTTTCATAATCTTACTTCTTACTAATATTATAAATTTGAAAGTTTAGATGGATGGATGTTTGTTAGAGTTTGTAAACGTCTGAACGGATCTATAAAATTTAGCATGGATGTACTGTATAGTCTGGAAGAACACATACGCTACTTAAATTTTTAAATAACACGCAGACGGAGTCGCAGGCGAAAACTAGTATAAGTATAAATTTATTATTTTATAGGAGTGAAGTATCGCAGTTGGTACAGGAGCGGAACACGATGCTGGGCTCAATGCGAGAACATTGCACAAGGCTCGAGTCGCAGCTGCAAGCAACTAAGGTATAGGCCGGCTTATTTCTCTGACCCAGTGTGAATAAACCAAACTAAATGGCCAATTTATCTCTTGTCAACTCAAAAGTGTCGCCAGATTCTTTTTGTATTGTAGCACGTCACATTTTATTTTAATTGTTATGTCTATTAGTAATTACCACAACAGCGGGTCTCTTCCCAGTCCAGATATTTTTGTTTGACTATATGTATAATGTTGACATATATTGTCCTCCGTTCGTCCTCGTATTGTCTATTAAAAGATGGAGACAACAAGTGTTTGTATGATAGTTAACAATTATTTATTATTGCAGTCGGAATTGGAAGAGGAGAAACAAAGAGCGGAAGTTTTGTCCGCGGAGACACCAGAAATCAAACGTAAGTGAATTTTAAGCCTACATTTTTTATTAAATTGTTTAAACTATCGTGAGACATTACTATAAGCGAAAATTAATTAAAAACGGCTCAACTCACGCTTTTATCTTCCGGTGACGGCACCGACTAGTTTCGGACCCTTCGGGGATCCTTCTTCAGGGCGAGTATTATTTAACTTTTGTTCGCGGTCACGTCGCGCCTCGCACTGCGGGTCAGGGCGGGGGGCGCGGAGGGCGCGGCTCGAGGGGGCGGGGGGCGCTAAGAGCGTTGTGGCCGCTTCGTGCTTCGGCGACGGAGTTGTCGACGGGTTCAAAAATGTTGAAGTGTCGCTATTGTTGTTAAAAAATTTTTTCCGTCACCGGAAGATAAAAGCGTGAGTTGAGCCGTTTTTAATTAATTTTCGCTAACATTTTTTATTATTGAATTTTGATATTAAACTCATTTTTTTTTTATTACAGAGAAATTAGTGCAAACTGAAGATAAAGCTAAAGTGATAGATGAAAAATTCCAAAAATTAAAAGGCGCCTACACTCAACTACGAGAAGAGCATATTACATTAATCAGACAGGTATGAAACTTTGTTTAAATATGTTATGGCTAGCAAAGGGACAATGATTTCGAATTCACCATACTTCGTATGTTCACCACAATGTCTATTGTGTCGTTAAAAGTTACCTTACACATATTTATTCTTCTATATCTTACTTCTTACTAATGTTATAAATGCGAAAGTTTAGATGGATGGATGTTTGATAGATTTTGTAGCCTAAACGGCTGTATAGACTTACAGAAGAGTCTGGAAGAACAAACAGGCTACTCACTTTTATATTTTTTAAATTCAAAGCGGAGGAAGTCTCGGTCGAAAGCTAGTTTTTCATATTTAATCAAAGTAAAACGCGAATGATTCTATAATATTTGTGATGTTTTCAGAAAGCAGAAGTAGACAAGTTATCGTCCAGCCTGCGCGCGGCCGCCGCGCAGCAAGAGAGCTCCAAGATGATGCTGCAGCAACAACTGAACGACAGAATGAAGTAACTTCTATTCTATTTTCCATTATAAATGTTGCCATTATTGCTATTTCTCTGTCCACTTTTGAGACTTCTATTACTTAATGGAAATTAAGTCAAAGAAAATACCTATTTTATAATAACGGTTTACACGCATTTGTATAATTAAAAATCATTTAGATAAATATACATTGGTATTTGAATGTACATCTGTTAGTGTACTTATAAAGTGTATTGAAAATGAAGGTTTAATTTGTTTATGTAATTTGTCCAGAGATGTGGAACTTCTTCAACAAAGCGCATCGTCGAGTGAAGAAATAGAAGCATATAAAAATGAAATAACTAATCTTCGGTCTGAATTAGAAAATTCCAGACAAAAAGAAGTGGAATTAGAAACTTTGAAGGCGTCAATGGAAACATTAGAGATCGAACATAAAACAGCCATGACTGAACAAAAGGAGAAAGACATATTAGTTACGAATGAATTGAAGGAAGTTAGTGAACGTTTAGAAAGAGTACAGAAGGAGATAGAAGAGAAAGAAGCAGAACTAACTAAAACAAAGGAAGAACTTAGTGTTGTGAAAGTGGAAAGTGGAGCAGATGTTAAGCGAATATTAGAAGAAAAAGAAGCAGCTGTTCAAGAGGTCGTCGAGTTAAAACAAAAATACCAACAGGAGAAAGAGGTTAGGAATTTATTTTGTTGTTATTTAGTAGTCTGCATGGGTATATTCTTAGGTAGTAGTAACAAACTAAACTTTGCATATATGTTATTAACAAAAATGTAGTAGCTAACTTTTACTAATTTACTTCATATTTTTGGATATAACACAGGCACAGTGCACTTTTATTGCTTTGCAATTTTTAATTTTGTTTATCGAAAAACTTTAAAATAAATCACAATCACAGATACTAATTATTTCTAAAACATCTTATACAGTAATACGTCGATGTAAATAGTTGTGTAAATATTTAAAAAAATGTCGTTTTAACACTTCAGAATATTAATAATGAATGTGAAAATATTAAAATGGATTATGATGAAAGTTATCGAAAACAAAGCGCAGAAATCCTTCGTCTAGAGAAAGAAGTAGACGAACTAGTAGAAAGTAAGAATTCCGCTGAAATGTGCGCCGATCTACTGGAGTCAGAGCTGAAGGACATTACAGAAATAAAAATCAAAATTGAAAAAGTTCTGGAAGAGAAAGAAATAAACATCTCAAGTCTCGAGAATGAAATAAAGGAAATTGAATATGTAAATAAAATTGAGATCGAAAAATTAAAGAAATTGCTCGAAGAAAAGAATAAATTCTGTCAAATACAGACAGCTGAAAGTGAAAAACTATCACACAAGGTATCTGAATTAGAAGCAATGCTATCTAGTAAAGATGAAAATATTACAGAGTTAATTAAAAAACTCAACAAAGAGTTAGGTGTAACAGATGACGTATTTAATAATTTTAAAGAATTATTAGCAAGCAAAGATGAGCAAATATTGGCTCTTAATACAGAAGTAACAAAATTATCAGATCAACTGTCACGTCTTGAAGACGAATTGAAAGAAACGAACGCAGAGTTAGAAATAGGGAACAATGAATTAATAATTTTGAAGGAAGACTTCGAAAACATGAAAGTTCAACATGAATTTGAATTATCTACTAAAAATAACGAATTGCAAAGACTTGAAAAAGAAATTTCTAAACTATCTACGGATAAAGGAGATATCGAAATAGAAAAGAACAAAATTATTAATGAACTGTATGTTGAAAAGGAGGTAAGAATAGTTTGTAAATTACCATTTTGTAGAACGGAGACATTTTCTTTGTAATGTATCTTTATATTTGATAGGTTTTAGAAAACAATAGGAGGGAAATTAAAGAAACAATAAATAAATTAAACAGTAGTATTAATATCATAAGAAGCGAAAAAGCTGAAATGGAGAATAACTTGAATGGTAAAATAGACGAATTGAATTCTATAATAGATGATAAAACTACGAAACTAGAAGAATTAACAGAAAAAGTGAATTATCAATTTAAAATATTATGCAACAAAGAAATCACTTTAGATCTAGTGATGAAGGAAAGAGATGATTTTCGAGAAAAATTAGATGAAATAAAACAATTAAAAATTAAGGAAAAAGATGAAATGGAATCCGTTTTGTCTGATAAATTAAAAGATAATCAGGTCAGACTAACACTGGTGGTGGATGTCTTGTGTTCGTTTACAATGGTGTTTGTTTTTAATGAGAAAACGTTAGTTTCTGTGATGTTTTATGTGTTGTGTAAAATGTAATTACATATAAGATAATGAAACCGTACAATTGCTCTTACACAGTATTGCTGTCTCAGTATTGTCAAAGGGAATGAAGGAGATAACAATATGTATTAAAAATTGTCACTGCAGTAAAATTCTACGATAAGTGTTGCTTAAATGATATTTGAAAACAACTTTTTAGTATACGCTTAAGATATTTAAAATTTTTCTGTTTTTAGTTTTCATTGGCTACTTAAATATCTGTTTCTTAAGGATACTTTATCATTGGTGCTTTCTATAGAAAAATCTGTTTATTATTTGGCATATTGCTATATTCTAATGGCATGTATTATTTCTATTCTCTCCGCGTCTACGGCTTGGTTCTGCATCTTCGATACGCTGCATGCGCTGGGTTACTCCTGACCTGACCTGATCTCCTATGGGTCATTGTTCGCATGAATGCTCTTACGTTAAGTATATTTTTATATTTCCTATGTGTGTACTAACGTAGATGATATGTGCCCGGTTAGAGCACACGGAGACTGAGAGACTGAATGCGGAGTGTGAATTGCAGGACTTGTTGCAACACAATACTGTCTTAGAAGCGGATGTCGCTTCATTGAAAGCACAACTCGAGGAGGCGCAGTCGGAAATTAAACGACGTTAGTATATATTTTTATTTTATGTATGCTGCTCATTGAATAATAAAAGTGACTACTTTCTTTTCTTTTTATTAAAGGGACTCCTTTAATAAAAAGAAGTTTAGTCTCTTCTATTAAGAAGATAGATTATTATATATTTTATATTATAGATTTCTATACAAAAGTGTCTCTTAGTATAGAACCAGTAACTATTAAATCTGCAAGCTACCTTGTTCCCGCCGTGCCATTCGCTTACCTAGTCTTAAAACAAAAAGAGATTGTGTTTAATAATAGTTCCATATGATTGTATATTACATAATTTATGTTTGGCAATAAATATGTGAATAGAAATACACATAATTTATTGAAAATAACAAAGATTAAACCGTTAAAATTGCATTTTTACTAACTTAAAACTAATTGAAATTTGTACTTAGTCATAATCAAGAAATACATTTGTAATTTATGGTTAATAATGAGTATAAAACTAGAGAGGTCGCGAGTGTTGTGTTGCGCGGGCGAGGCGGCGCTGGCGGTGGCTAGCGGCGCACTGGACGCGCACGAGCACGGCAGCGCGCGCGACACATACCGCCTCGCAGCGGAACTCGCAGTTAACGCACTTAACGAACTTGCCACACAGAAAGAAGTAAGATTCACTAATTAATAGTACCAGGCCCACCTCTAGTCCCTTTTCCTTCCCACCCTTTAACTTAAAAGAAACAAATGTGGGATTGTGGATTTGACGGTACAGTACGCATAGGAAGAGGAAATGACCTCTTTATGTGCGTCTTCTCCTCTGGCAATTAAGGGTAGGCAACGCATCCGCTCTTGCGGGATACCTATGGGCAACACATCGCCATTTTGGTGAATTTAGATGGCCGCTTCCTGGTTTGCCACCTTATGATATGTTAAAAAAAGAATAGTACCAGTTTCTAAACATTTTTATGAAATTCTAGGTTAGCGGGAATGAAGAAACATTGGCAAAGTCGGCTATACACGCGGCGCACAACACGGCGCAGCTATCCGCGTACATCATGGAAGTGTGCAACGTATCCACAGACATGGAATTATCCGACAGTGAGTGCCTGAATATTTGTTTTATCTAAAGTGATTCAAAAATATATAGAGGAAGCATAATTGACACTTCATTTGAGACATTTTTCATATGATTCACTTACGCTACTTATTGAGATGTCCTCAAAACCACATTGGACAAAAAAAATAGTTAATTGTATTGAAATTAATTTAAATGTTTCTTTTATTTTGTGACACTGTTTAATTTATTTTATAACAAAAGATGCAACTTATTATAATTATGTAAAATGTTTTATAACATGTCATACAAGGATATAAGGTGTCGTATTAAACTTGACAACTTATAAAGTACCTTTCAAAGAAGTTACCGGCGAAATTTTTTCCCCATGTCTAGTCTATATATTTCTTAAATGTTTTCAGTTTTATCATAGACTAACTGTTGCTAGCGACTTCGCCCTCTTGAAAACATAGTCTATGCTACTCTGAGAAGCAATCTGAGAAGCGTATGTTATGAATGGAATATGACGATTGACGTCACGTGTCTCATGACAACTCCGGTCGCGTTTTAGTCGCTCAAAAATGGTCGTAATTTTATATTATTATTTTTAGCTCAATGGTTGGATATTTTCGCGTCAATTTTTTTTTCTGGTTATTTTATAACAAAAAAATAGTTTAAAAAAACATTAAAAAAACATGCATATTCCCTAGTGTCAATTTTAAAAATACTTTAAGAATAGCAATGGGTTTATTTTATTTATTGACTTATATATTAGCAATGTTTTGCTTTGTCAGAGTTGAGTGGCGAGTGTCGGTCGATGTTGTTGGCGACGAAGACGTGCTTGGAGTCAGTGTGCGAGGGCCGTGTGGAGGCGGGGCGGTGCGCGGCGGCGCTGGGCGGCGTGCGGCGCGCGGCGGACAGCGCGGCGCACGCGGACTCCGCGCCCGCGCCCGCCAACGTCGACGACGAACTCGCCACCATGGACACCGCTATCGAACATGCCGCTAAACAAATTGAGGTATTAATGATTTAAAGCCGAATACTGAAATGAATTTTAAACATTTCGCGTCGCAAGTGCCGTTTACTCACCTATCGTCGTCAATGACTTAAAATTCGATAATAAACAATGAAACTAAAATTATGGGTCACTATTTTTATTATTATTCTATTATAACCTAGCTGTTTCTGTGCGGATTGATCCGCATAAAATTATAAGAACTTAATTTTATAGTTTGCATTAGTAAAACTTAAATGCAAATGTCAAAATATGATGCAAAAATGACAATGAAGGCGTTTGACATTGGATAACAATTACCATATCCATGGCAATCTTGCTTCTTTGCTGCTATTGGTTTATAGTTTTCGTTCCTTTCCCGTACGACGGTTTTTTCTACTTTTACCTCTAATTTTAATAGCGTGAAAATTTATATCCTAAACCGTATCGTAAGTGTAGTGTACTCTTCATTGAAAAAAATATTATGTAAATTAATAATTATCCCCCAAAAATAAGGGTATCTTTTGAAGATAAATACAGAAAAAAGATACTTTCTATTATTTTTTTCAAAAATAAACTGTGATTGCATAACTAAGATGTGTGTGTTTTGGCTTTATTATATTTATATAGAGAGTATTTTTGTTTCGTCCGTAGGAGATGCTGGCGGCGAGCCGCGCGGGCGACTCCGGCGTGAAGCTGGAGGTGAACGAGAAAATCCTGGACGCGTGCACGACGCTGATGGGCGCGGTGAAGGCGCTGGTGCAGGACGCGCGCCGCCTGCAGCGCGAGCTGGGCGACACCAGCGCGCGACAGAACATGTACCGCCGCAACCCGCAGTGGTCCGAGGGACTCATCTCCGCCGCCAAGGCCGTCGTCTTCGCCGCTAAACTGCTCGTGTAACTATCGCATTTTAAAAACCTCTAATAAGTGAAAAATATTTTATTATACAAATTTTTAATAGTTATTTCAGTTCTTTGGTACTTTTATGTTCGTTGGTATTTAAACTAAATTGGTAGTTTTTCACCGATCGATGTGTGAAAGGCTATTTGTTTTAAGCACCATTAGGTTGAATGTTCGGGAGAGCCATTTAATGTTTTCGTTTTTAGAAAAAAAAAATAGAAAAGCAGATCCTTAAAATAATTTCAATTGAAAGATTTTCAGTCCGGTTCTGGATTAAAATTACTATAATTCTGCATACTTCGTTATTTATTTCATATTTAAAATTTGCTCATTCTGAATATGCATATTAGTCAATATCGCCTAAAATGGCGGTTGAAACAAATAGCATTATGTCCACATTATTTACCAATAAAATATATTTTGCAATAAATTCGTGTATGGTGTGTCAGGTCGTCAGCGGACGAGACAGTGAACGGCAAAGGTCGCGTGGAGGGCGTGTCGGCTGCCGCGCACTCAGTGGCGGGCAGCACGGCGCAGCTGGTGGCGGCGTCCCGCGCGCGCGCCCCGCCCGCCGCGCCCGCGCTCGCCCGCCTCACCGCCGCCTCGCGACACGTCGCCGCCGCCGCCGGCGCGGTGCTCGCCGCCGCACGACACGCCGCGGACCTCGCCCGGGACACAGGTAACACACACGTACATCATCATCATCTCCCCTGCCTTATCCTACTCCCGTAGGGTCGGCATACGGTTTTCGTCCTCCAAAGCACTCTATCATCCGTCATCTCAGTCATCACTCCCTTCTTGATCATGTCACCTTTCACGTAATCCATCCACCTCTTTCTAGGTCTACCTCTACCGATGTACCCCTCCACATTCATAACTAACATCCTTCTTGTTACATGCGATTCATCCCTTCTCATAACATGCCCATACCACTCTAACCTTTTACTCCTTATTTTCTCAACCACTGGGGCTACTCTCAAACTTCCTCTAATATACTCATTTCGTATCTTATCCAATCGTGTTACCCCACACATCCATCTTAACATTCGCATTTCCGTCACATGTATTCTTCTTTCATCTGTCCCTTTTACTGCCCAACATTCAGATCCATACAACACAGTAACACACACGTACATACGCCTGACAAAACCAACAGTCGATTATTTGATCCTTCTTTATCGTGTGAAAATTGCCTTGATAATTTGACACCTAGCCTCAATGTACATAATAAGTCTACTCTGTAGAAATTCCTTAATAACAATTTAACTCTGGTTTATTTTAATATGTATTTGAATAAATTGATGTTTAAAATTCAGGACTCAATGTCAGAATTCGTTACATGAAAGAGACGAAAGAAAAAAAAATATAAAATTTAGTACAGTTTTCTATTTTATTACAGAAGCACCCTTAATGTACAAAGTGAATCAACGCTATGGGTATTCGTTAGTAACAATTTAAATACTGTGGTATATTTCAATAAGTACTTGAACAAATTACAAGGCCAAAAATACCTTTCGTTACATGAAAGAGACGAAAGATATTTTACTAAAAACTAACGTTTTACGATTTATTTACAGAGGCACTTGATACGTCAGCATTGACGCTGACGGCGACACGAATTTTAGAAATGGAGAGCAAAGTACGTGCTTTGGAACTAGAGACAGCGCTGGACAAGGAGCGCGCGCGTCTCGCTGAACTCAGGAAACGACACTACCATTTAGCACAACTTGAAGAGGTAATAATTTAACTATTTTTTATATATTTTTAATAGTTCTGTAAACCCGAGAGAGATATATTAAAATAATTGTCTCTTATTTGTATTCAAGCTTGCAAAGGTAAAGTTATAACCTATTCTTATTAGTGAGTAATAGGCTAATGTTGCTAGTAGCATAGTGACTTATATTTCTATCAAATCGTTATTGTATGGTATTTTCAGAAAAATGTATGTTTTTTACTTTATTGTTTAGACTATTATCATTATTTTTCTTTTCTATTTCAGAACGGCAACATGACAAATGGTAAAGAATAATTATTTTATATGAGTCAAAATTGACGTGTAAAAAAGGCAAATAAAAGAAGATAAAAATGCTCTACGTCCACTAAACTGTACTTTCATGATTCCATTTTTCTGCATTTATTTTTATGCAATGTAATACAACGAATTGATATTGTAGAAAATAGTTTAAAAACTGAAAAAACCACGTTCTAGGACACTGCCGTCGAAAATTGCATTTTTGTAACAATTTATGACGAAGTAAAACTATTTTGGGGTATTAAACATTTTTGTTACATCATTTAAATAATAATTTAAAAAGAAACTTTTAATAATTCAAACAATAAACTTTATCTATTTTTTTGTTATGGACTAGATTTTATTTTTTCTATTTTTCTTTTACATCAAAATGGAGACATGAATGATCATAAAAAATTAAATTTTTTGGTTATATTTTCTATGTTTTGTTTAAAAATTATGTACATTCGGCACCAAAGCGTAGATCTAGTTTTATATAAGTGTGTATTATCGACATTTGAATACAAATATGCCAGTTAATGTCTCCAGTGTTTACCACGAAAATGTATAGAATACAAGCCATAGCTTTAAGCGTAAAGACTTAGATTGTGAAGTAATTTTAAAAAATCCATTTACAAATAGACTTTTATATTAACATCGATTGATTTTGTTGTACGATTTATTTTCCGAGACTAATTGTATGACATTTTTAAGACTTAAAAATGTTTTTATCGGATAATATAGTTGCAGACTCTTGTCACATTTGAGACCACTCTGATGTACGGCAATTGCTGTCTCTCTAACATTAATAACAAACTTATTTATTTAATAATTGCTTTACTTTACTCTTTAAATAGTAGGTGTAATTTGTATAACCCTTATTTTATAATGAACTAACCTGACCTGTTACAGTAATATTAATGAATTAAGAACTACTATATAGATAAATAATTATTTCTAAATAAGTATATATTTTATTATAACCCTGAATGTTTTTGTAAATTTCACTATATATTTCTTTATTTAAATAAAAAATATACCTTTTCATCTGATTTTTATTATTACGGACAAATTTGGAATGCTTGTTTCTGTAGTTACGATAGATAAAGACAACTGCATGGATTTTGGTGGCAACATCGATTATACACTGAATGCAGATATGACATCTATAATTTTTCTAATGTAAATGCGAAATTTAGATGGCTGGATGTTTGTTAGTTTGTAGTCTTAATCAGTTGAACAGATCTCGATGTAATTTAATATAAGAATAAAATGCGGATGGAGTCGCGGGCGAAGTTTAGATTTCACCTTTTGTTTATTTACATAGAAAAGCGTATGAATTATGACAAAAAAGATATGAGTCATATACAAGAAGAGGAGAAATAAACAACAAAATAATGCTTACATTTATTACCTTATTAAAATAATACATTTACCATACACAGTGAAGTCTAAAATACAATTAAGCATGGCAACACAGAAAAAGCTACATTTATCAATTAAAATTATGCAAATAAAGTTCTGTATGAAATTATTATGAAATACATTTATATGAACTGACATTATAGTCAAAATGCTCAACTTTGGAATGAAAATAACTCTTCAATAAATACATTTAGTTTGTCATTTAATGGTATCATGATCTTTATTACATTAAATTGTGCGAAATTATAATCTATAGCCAGATAGTGACTAATTCTAACGGACATCTGCATATATTAGGCCTAAAAATCGATGTACTATTTAACATTGTACATTGGGGTTGTTGTGCAAGAAGCCATCTCATTACTGTAATTTCAATACCAGTTATCAAAATCTTTCAAAAACCTTCCAAAATTTAGCACCACATGTTGGCTACCTTCTTTACCAAATGCTGTATTTGGACTGAATGATCATTCTAATTCGATACAACCTTACATACCACTTTCCTTTTGTAAAATATAAAAAAAATATAGTGAACATGAGCTTATAACTACTGATAAATACATTTTAGGCCTTTATGGGCTTATAAATAAACCTGCGATGACAAGTGACAGGGTTGTTTAACAAAAATTGTGCTTCTTTGTGTCAAATGCATGATTACGAGCGTATCTGCAGTGGTTCATCCCACTTAAGGTGCCTCTGATGTGTCAAGTGGATAATTCGGACATGGACGGCTTGGTTTTTCTCAAACTTTGGTGGGATCGGACACAGACGGTATGTAACTTCATCACCAGGAAGTGGAACATACTCACCTTCAATGCTAAAAATAAATAATTAAAGCTGTTACAAAAATTTCTTACTTAAATTGGTATCTAAAATGATATATTATACTTTCTAACTAAAAGAGTCACAGAATAGCCTCCAATCTCAGATATATTAAGGCTATGTTTACACATGTCATGTCTTAACTGACATTGTGCAGCACTGACCGTAAATGCAAATTTTAGTCAATGTTGTACCACTTCGGTTTCTTTGATAAACACTAGTCCGATGTGTAAAATGTTACTCATATGAGAAGTTAAGTTCTAATTTTAAAAAATAAAAAGAAACAAGTAAATCCCGAGAATAGGTCCATGTTACCAAACAATAAGATTTCATCACTACTGCTTGTGATTTAAAAGTTAACTTTTGTTTAATTTAACCTTATTTTCTTATAGAAAATAAGAATAATTTTTGTACTTACTCAGAAATATGAACAAAGAGATCTTCTCCGCCCTTTTCTGGAGTCACATAACCGTGACCTCTTTCCCGGCAAAATGATTTAATTTTCCCATTTTCTACCGGGTTTCCCAGAGCTCTTTCAGACCTACGAATGTACAAACAAAATAATGAATAAAAAATATTTTCAACAATAATTTATAACACAGTATTTTGCATAGTAACTTACGTCGAAGCAGTTCGATTGCGACGCGTAATTATAGGACTAGGAAGTTGTAAGTGAGAATTTGTTTTGTTAGGAGAATCATCACTGTTAAAACCATAATCGTTAGACATGGTTTGATAAGCAAATGTTATTGCGAAAGAGGAAAATAGCTGATAAGAAGATCTGATCAAGAAAAATACGAAATAACCAGAAACAACGAAATGTCAAAATTTCATCATTTTTCACTATGGATAAATGAGGATCAATGTTTACATATGCAACTCCAAGATTAACACTATTTTATTGATAGTCCATTTATTATTTGGATAAAAGAAAATAGATATATATGAACGAAAAAATAAACATTTAATGTAATTAATATAATACTAGATGCGGGCAGCACAGAAGCAGGCATCGTGGTAATCGCTAGGAAAACCTACATTCAGTAATGGACTTTAAGCTGATACTGACGAAAGTTAATCATACCGTCCTAACTTGTATATCTTCTGTGTCTGGCACTTACACCTACGGGGGTGCAAACTAAATTCCTAAGACACACATTTGGCGGCAGTGCACCCGCCGAGGTGAGCATGACCAAACACTCTTCTCGATTACTTATGGGCAACGCAGACATGGACATGGACCACTGCTCGCCAGTATGGTAGCAAGTCTGAATTTGGCTGTCCGTTATAGGGATTCTAATATGAGTGATAATAATAAGTAGTCTACGCGCAATTAAATAAAACAACTTCATAGATCTTGGAATAACTTTATTTTGAAACTTAAATACAATTTTATTAATAAGCATTTATAGTTATCTACATGTATATATGTCAAAGTATGTTTGCTATATCATAGGATAAGAGGGAAAACTAATTTCTAGACATATAATCTTGGTAAGTCATAACTTTTTTGGCACGTTTTGCAGAGTGTCCACAGTTTCGTGGCTTTTCTGGTAACGGAACTTTAATTTTCGGTATCGGCAATCCTTCCCAATCCCCCTGTCAAAGAAATAATATTGTATAATGAACAATTTATTTAAGGAATTAGCGAAAATAATAATAAAACATGATTAATAGACGTTATTATAAAGCTGTCTTTTGTCAATATCATTTGAACAGACTTATTTTCATTTAATCATTGCGTGAAATCAATTGTTTATAATTTGGTAATAACCTGAAATCGATTGCCATCGGATTTATTACACTGCATTGATATCGGCGATTCTGTGTAAAGCGCGGTCAGTGCGCCGGCTCTCAGCGGCGTCCACGGCTTGATAGCCAGGTAGTTGGCGCGGGGCGGCGATGAGTACGAAATAGACATGTTGTCCCATCTGCAATATAACGCAACACATTTATATTAGTAACAATAATTACGATTGTCTCTATCACAGAGAGTCAAATAGGTAGTGCATGAATGAGATAACGCTATAGTTATTTCTTCGTCTTTGTACCGGTATTCAAATTTGAAATAATTTTCCAATGCCAAGTTTGAGATGGCGCTCTTGCAGACTTCGAGCTGCGTGGCGGGGTAATAGTGCAGGTAGTTGACGCACATCTCGTCGGTGATAGCGTGACCACCGATGGTGGCGTTTGATTTCTCCATTGTATTGTAGATGCATGTCGTCTCTAAGAAGTCACCCTGGAAACAATTATCCAACATGAAAATTACATTAAATTATAGATTTATATATTTAAATTTATAGGATATAGGTTATCAAAGTCCATAGACGACAGTCGTTATCATATTGATTTGATGATTTGAGCGTTTCAGTATAAAAAAGACCCTAATGATTATTTACTTTAGGGATATTTGTCGTTGTTGGACGTCGTGTGACAATTGAAATGCTCTAATATTTTTTTACTTTTCCCCTAAACGTCTAATGTCTAACAAAACTGGCAACACCCCATTGCATCGCATTGTCTATGGTCGGTGTATAACCTCCTTTCTAAAGAGTACGTACGGGTAAAACTTTGACAGGTCGATGTAGTATCCTGATCTCCTGGAAGTGTGTAGAGTAGTGCAGGTCCTTGTTGAGCAGAGGCAGCTCGCGTGCGCGACGCGCGTGGCGCGTCCACACCGCCACTCCTGTAAGGTGCGTGTGCAGCTGGCTGCCGAACACTACGATACCCTGCTCTGGTAGACCCTGCAATACAAGATTTTATAACGATTTCTTTCCAAACAAAAGAAAATAGAATGGGTATTTCATGAGGAGGGAATCGCTTGACAAGGAGAATTTAATAAGTGTAGAGACACACCGACAGAGGTAAGCCCAGCATTAGATGGATTGTGTAAAAGGGGACATAATAGAGAAGGGAGTGACGACAGAGATGACGAAAGACAGATCGATACGGGTGACATTAATAGGTGGGATAAAGACATAATGATCGACTTCTTACCGCCAGAGTCCTTGAATAGTATAATGTTGCTATACTTCATTTTGACCAAAAAAACGATAAAATGTTAAACCAAAAACGTTAAAACGATTTGTAATTAAGTAAATTTTCATTGAATACATTTTTAGTCTTTCAATGTTTAACGAGTTAGTAAATACCTACTTACCACTGCTGTACATTGTGGTATACAATATCCAGTGAGTGGAAAGGCCTCCTGTCCGCCAGGTATGGCCATTTTGTCCGTGTACTCTAAACCAAGTTCCATAATTGCGGCGTCGTAACGGCGTCTGTTTGATGTCACGTGTAATATAATACCAGAACTGTCGACCCAATCTAAAATCATACTAATATTATAAATGAAAGTTTAGTTGGATGTTTACTTAGTTTAAAGCGAAAGTTTAGATGGATGGATGGATAGATGGATGTTTGTTAGAGTTTGTGGCCTAAACGGCTGAACGGATATCGATGAAATTTGGCATAGATGTAGAGGATAGTCTGGAAGAACACATAGGCTATTCACTTTTGTTTTTTTCAATACCACGCGGACGGAGCCGCGGGCGAAAGCTAGTATATAATTAAATTGTCGTAAATATTGCTAACATTCTTTGTAAACTTCATTTTTAAAGCGCTCGCACCCCTTAGACTAAACCATCGCATAACTGTTTAGTGTAGCTTTGATTGCTATGAGCTTATATGGAAGTGAACACTACTCGATTTTTAGTTGTACGAATAAAGTTGAATTGGATACGAAACAATCGAAAATCGCACCACAGTTGTGCTTAGGTAAAAGTGCGCGCCCGCTCTTCATAATGAGATGACAAGGTTTCATCTCATTATGAAGGACAAGTAACAAAAAAACACATCTAGTAGTTATAATTACCATCTTTCAATTCGGGATTATTGTAATGCACTTCGAGCATGACGTATTTGTTAGACTTCGAACCACCGATAGGTAAACCCGCTTCTTCCGGGTAAGCGAACGGGGGCGCCCCCATAGCCCAAGCTGCTCTCACCTTAAATTACACACGAACTAATGCTAGTAAATCTTAAAATAATTACCGGTCTAACTATACTCTTTGTTAGTTAACTTTTAGTTGCTCTGGCCTTTTTAGTTTTAACTAAGTGCATTGACGTCACAAGCTTGAAGTGGGATATATATCAAACATTTGTATAAAATTACGTTTACCTTCGAACACAATTTAGTATCTTCCGGTCGATCAGATGAGAAGCAGTTGCCGTTATAAAGAGGCATTTCCTTATTCGGTTCAGCGTCGCAATAGAAGAGCTCCATGTGATGTACGAGTCCTTCATTACCTTTGGTTATAGTGGATTCGAACTGAAAACAAATAACTATCGTAATAGCACTGATAAAATTTATTTCAGTATCATTTATGAAGAACTGATACAGATTTTTTCAAAAGCAGACTTCATTCTACATCACATGAGGAAACAGGTTATATATTATTGTAAAAAGTGTAACATAAGGCGTCTACCACCATTTAGCCAAATGAAATACTTTTTAACCGTCTTCCCAAACAGAAGGTTATAACACTTTTCTTTGTTTTGCCAAGGTCAAAATAATACATATTTATTCAACTGGCAATTCTTATCACATTTCTTCAATCAGTATTTGCCCACAGCTGGACTTGTATTAGTTCATTAAACTATGGACATTACCTTCACAATATGATGAATCGTCTGAATAACAAAGTCAGGTAGTTTTACAACCTGACACCAATAAGTGGTATCGCCACTGGGCACGTTTAAATCTTTGTTAGTTATAATAAGCTGTTCCGCACGAGGCTGAGGCAAGTTTGCTGGAGTTAGAAGCCGAACGCGCACGAAGCCGCGGTCCTCAGCCGCTGCGCACGACAAACAGAGACCTTTCGATGTGAACAATTTATCTGTACCACGAGCCCATACTACGTGAACTGTTCCATCCTGAAATAAAAATGTGATAAAGTTGCCTAGAGTTTCAGTCGTTAAAGCTACTGTAGAAAATATATTGTTGACTTTCTTTAAAAATAATAAAAGCTATGAGACATATTTTAGCAGTCAAAACGATATTTTAAAGTTTTATCTCAACTAAAATTAAAGAACCCATAAACCTTTGTAGCAATGTCTATTGCAACCACTAAATTAAATCTCACCTCAATCACATAATCATCGTCATCGCAAGTGTCGAAGTATCGTTCAAAGAATATACTCCGAGCGCTGCTGTCGAGGTAAAAAGCTTCGCAGTCCTGTTGCACATCCCGCGTCACTTTGCCGTGAGTATCCGCATGCATGTCCTTGAAAATCATATAAAACAGTATTTAAGTAAAAGACTGTAATTTATCAAAAATAACGGCATAATAAAGAGGGATTTGTTGGACAAACATTGTTACATAGATTCTTGCGCTCGTTCATACCTCAAAATGATCATGTCCTTTGTAATCGGTCCACACTAGACACACATCAGATTTTTCTAGACCTCCTCTATCAGAGAATCCTAAGGCAATCCAGTTAGCTTCCGGCGCTCTATCCGATATAACCAATTGGAATCTTATCTTACGATTGAAATAATCGACTTTCCATTTCAGCAGTAATGCACCGTTAGGGTCTATTACGGACTCACTTTCCGCGTACCAAGCTGAAATTTAAACGTAAAAATAAATTATAATCCTGATTTTGTATTCGTTATATGTATGGGTCACCGGCATATCTTGTATACTGACCGTTTGTAATTTGCCTAGGCAAATCGTCGTCGACTATTGTTCATATATTAAATACATCTTACCGTCTCTTTACAATTTGCCGGGGCAAAATATAAACGGGCGGTAAACACGATTTGCTGGTGACCTACAATTCATTTTTTGTTTTATATTCTAACTATCAAGCTACAAAAATTTAACTCACCTTTAGGATTTTTGGATAACGTATATTGGTAGAAAATTAGCGACAACAATAGCACAGAAATACACATAAACCCCATGACTGTTGGTTACTCAACACATTTCATCAGAACTTAGGAAGGATGTGGACACTTCGAAGTCTAGAAATACAATGAGATATCGGCTTCTATCCCGACTTAAGTCTGGGATGATATCGCGCTCTCGAAGTGACGTCGCGATGGAATGTAAGGAACGACGGGTACAGTCAGAACGTTAAGTAGAAAGGTATTTAAATATTAAAAAGTACAGTCGCGGCAAAAAGTGGTTGAAAACAATCTAGAAAATTCTAACTACCTATTTTTTTATTACCTTTATTGCCAAAGTAAAATCAAGCGTTCTCAATTTATTTCTAAGGAATAGCAAGATATCAACTTTGCAAAATGAATACAGAAATATTTATGAACATCAATTTATCGTGCCTTTATAGAAAAACTTTCGTTTTGGAGGATTTTTCGACCGACAAAATCCATTGGACCGATCTGTCCAAAATACTCGTTTTGTATCGTTATATTTGTAACCTGCAAATTCAATTAAAATCAGTCTATTCTGCCAGCCTCCTTTATAAAGAAGTCGTGAAAGCTAATAGATATTATAAGGATTATAAACATACCTAGAGCACACGGGGCATGCTATACATATTTGTGCTAAATATTTTGCGGTTGAAAATGAATGGAGTCGTTAGGTACGCTTTAGAATGCACCGGCGTCGCCCCTTCTTATATTAAATTCCTGGAACACCCGCCCGCGACGGGTGACCTCTTTCACCGCAAACCCTCGGGCTTCATTTAATCACGTTTTAATTACATCGCAATCAACGCCTAAACAACGTAAATGTGAAGATATCTCTACTAATTGATATTGTGGAATTTTTAGGTACATTTACTTGGCTTATAGGTTAAAAATGTTTCTCATATAGCCGTCTTCCCTCCAGAAGGAAAGGTATATTTTTGAAGATTCCCCCCCATACCAAAAAATAGGTTAAAATAGTTTATAGGTCGTTAAAAATTAAATGCTTTTTAAATAGCAGTATCGCATCGTACATTTAATTATTGATTTTTTTATTGATAATCCTGGCCACTTAAATTGTAGAAATATGTTTTTTGTCTTGTTAACACTATTGTTTAGTTTTGTTATCGGTTAGTATTGATCCAGTGTATTTATTAATAAAACTACTATTGTATAGATAATCATTTATATAGTAAAAAAATAATGTTGTCTACCAACAATTGATTCATTACAATTTATATTAGTCATGTTTCATTATTAACCATATTTACATCTACTACTGCTTCGGAGTTCTGTGGATCCTCGCTTTTTATCTCTTTATTGTCCTCCATTGTTATATTTACATTTTCTTCGTCGGGAGATTTCTGAAATTAAATAAAATGATATATTTCCATACAGATGTGAAAGATTTAAAAATTCAATTTTAAACCATTCATTAAATTTTATATTCTGTATTAGAAGCATTTTTACTCTATGACATGTCAGTGTTTGTTACCTAATGGCTGTAATAAGACAGTTGTAACCGTCTCTTTCTATCTCATTGTATTTCTGACCTCTCTCTCACTCCTTAATTGAACTTACTTGAGTAGTATCGCTTTCTCTTTCGAAGAGTACGACCAGCTCGACATGTTTGGTGTTCGGGAACATGTCAACCGGCACAGCTCGTACCGGTGTGAATGGCGCGCCTCGCAGGGTCTTAGAAGACGCGCGTGCTAAATCCACGAAGTTCTTAACAGCCGACGCCGGGCTACACGATATGTATATCAAACGTTTCACTTTCTTCGTGTTCCGTAGTTGTGTTATAGCTCGCATATCTGTTAAGTACAATAATTTTGTAAACATTTGAAATTGAGAACGGTTTAAATTATCTTATAAAAAGATGCTATTCTCAATATTAAAAACACAGATTAACTTTCATTTAAAAAGTGAAAAATGCCATGCTATTTAAAAAAATGATGATTTTAACAGAAATAATACAGCAATGGTATAACATCTACATAACGATCCAAGAAACATTAATAATTACCTAAACAGTCCCTTAGCACTGCTCTGAATTTTACACTAAAGGACTATTCTTATAGGGAAACATTATTTGTTTTTAATTTAAACAGATACAAAATTAAATACACCCCATTTAGTGAGGATTTAATTAATCGGAATGTGATATCTATCAAAAGAGTGTTCTTATTGTAAGTTTAAAAGAGAAGGGGTCAAACGAGCAGCGAGAACACCGAGATGTACATCGACGCCCATAGACAACCGCAAAACCAGAGGAACTGTCTGTAATATTATTTTAGTGTTAAGTTTGTACATACGCAGTCCAGCGCGCGGCGGGTCAAGTAACGCGACAAGCTGTTCTCCTCCTGCGCGCGCCATCACCGAAGGCAGCGCATCCTCGGCGCGTCCGCAGAAGAACTCGCAGTTATCCGCCGCGTTCAGCTCCGCGTTAGCGCGCGCGTCGCGAACCGCCTCTGCTACTAACTCCACGCCAAGCACGCGGCCGCAATGCTAAGACAACACAAAGAAAGCTTATTTATTGATATAAAAAAAAAGCATATTACAAAACAATAGTCTCGCACAGACTCTGATACTATCTCCACACCCAATACGCGACCGCAGTAAGACAACATACAGACATAAGAAAATGTATTTATTGACTAGCTTTTGCCCGCGACTCCGTCGGCGCGGAATTAAAAAAAAAACAAAAGCGTACTTTATATGTTCTTCCAGACTATCCTCTATGTCTATGCCAAATTTCATCGAGATCCAGTCAGCCGATTAGGTTACAAACTCTTACAAACGTCCATCCATCTTAAATTTTGCATTTATAATATTGCGTAAAAAGTAAGATTAGTAAGAAGGAAAAAAATACATTTTCCAATACAATGGACTCGCACACTCCTAGTACGCGACCGCAGTTGTAAGTCAACATACAGACATCAGAAATAAAATATATTTATAGATATGGAAAAAATACAATATAAATTGTTACTTAAACTGTAGTGTACTTATCTGATACAAATCTACAAAAAGAGGGTCCTAAGTCAACTAAGCTATGCTAATAAAAGAAAAAATACTAGTTTTGTATGTTACTAAAGCAGTGAAATAAAAATTTGTAGTTTTGTCTGTTGTAAATAGTATTTAGTGATGTATTTACCTTTGCAAAGCACAAGCCAATGGTTCCAGTGCCACAGCATATATCAATTACAGTAGAATCATTTGTCGTTTGACTTAAATCTATCGCATTTTGATACAATATTTCTGCACCCGCTGTATTTACCTAAAATACATTATATAATTACTATCTTTAAAAGCTGATTCATAGTATTTTAAAGTATTAAAAAAGAAACCTGAAAGAATGCTTCAGGTGATATCCTGAATTGCCTTCCTAAGATAACATCAATGATGTGAGTTGAACCCATCAGATGTATTGGCTTAGGACCGTCTTCACCAACACGTCTGAAAAAAATTAAAAAACATTTTTTTTTATAACAAAAGGTGGCAAACGAGCAAGCGACCACCTGAATCCGCCAAAATCGCGAAGCAACCGCTGCCCATAGACATCCACAATTGCAAATGCGTTGCCTAACTTTATACGACGGAGGAGGAGACGCACATAAAGAGGATATTTCCCCTCCCTATGTATCTCCTCCACCGTCACATCCACTTCCCCTACCCATCCTCTCCTTATAAGAAAAGGGTGGTAAGGAGAAAGTGACTTAAATTAGGCCTCCGGCACCACACTCATCAGACAAAACACGGAATTGCTTCCATTTCACGCCTGTCTTCTGTGTGGTCGTGGTATTACTGGGGGCGTGCCGGCCCTGCAGTGCTAAGATGTTAAAGCGGGCACTACCACTAAAATATTATGTAATAGTAAAAATGCTAATTTCTAACACATAAATATTCTGTCAATACTATTTTTAATGTTTAATTGATTGTATGATTTTAAAAGTAAATAGTGTTTTTAAAACATTTTAGGTTATAAAATATAATTTAAGTTCGACATACTTTTTAATAATTAATTCGTAACATATAGACTTTATCCCACATGCTGTAGATTCTTCAGAACTAAAATGTTCTTTTAAATCTGTTTTCAGTTTCTCCAATTCATCTGTTGTTAAATTCTGAAATGTAATGGTCAGTGTTAATATCATAAAAAAAGTTAAGAAAAAAAAAAAAACACTTTCCTACATTTTACAGTTTTTTTTTTATATATCCTAATTTGATCAGAAAAGGTGTGGAGTGTATCACTGATCCTTTTTTGGACGACATTCCGCTATTTGGTATGGAATGTGGTCCATTTGTGTGGTATGTGTGTTTTCGCTGTGAGGTGAGTCTGTGTGTATATTGTGCAATGTGCTTAAACTAACTACATTTTATAGTTAGGCTATGGCATTACAATGTAATACTGGTAATAATAAATATTGTTATAACATTATTAACCTGTGGGTGCAGAGCAATGATCAGCATTATATCTCCATTGAACTTGGAATGCCTCACTGTCAGATATCTCCAATACCCGGAGTAGTCGGCGGGTGAAAATGGCGCCAAATTCGACCTCCTCACAAACTCTTGGAATATCTGTAAAATAACTTAGAGAGTCAGTATTAAGTCAGGTACAGATCTACAGTTTTAATTGGACAGTCAAACAATACAGTTAAAGCCCAATGTATGTAGGCGAAACTGGACACTGTACAATTTAATTAAAAGTTCAATTTTTTGCCTACACACTAACAATTAATAATACAGTTTGACTTGTAGAGTCTGTACTTGATACTGTGCCCATTAAAACTACAATATTAAATGTCTTTAATAAGTAATACAGCAAGTATACTATAATAATATTTAATCAATGAATAAAAGCGAAGTTTTTAAACTAACCAAGACAGCTTTCTTTGTCTGCTCTGAAATATGATTTAACGATTGTATCGGGGCAACGCCAACGGTGCCTGTGACGTAACTGCCCAGTCTGAAACCAACTGTAGGCTTCTTAGTTTCATCATCAATGCCAACAGTGAATTCACATTTATTCCGATACCCCTCTGTCACCGGTGATGGTACTATAGGTTTCAAATCAAAACTTAATCCATTGTGCAGTTTACGTTTGGCTTCTATTTCATCCCGTCTTTCTTTATTGATTTTCCATATTTCATTATCATATTTCATAAGAATATTTCTTATTTCCTTCTCTTTGAGTTTTAACTGAAAAGAATAGAAACAAAAATCTCATATGAGGAAGGTAAAAAAATTAACAAAAACAAGCTTAATTAAGAAACAATTGCTATCTTTCTGTCTTTTAGTGACAAATGTCAAAAAAATACCTGTTCTTCATATGGTATATTCCAATAAGGTATAGTAGCATCTTTCAATCTCTCTTCCTGACTCTTATTATCTTCAACTCCCTTCTTATCAGAACCAGTTCCCTCTTCCTCCAACTTCCTCTTTCTGACTAGAGGATCCGGAGCAGGCTTTGCAACTTCAGCTATGAGTTTTTTACCTACATACAAACTAATTATTCACATATTTATTTACATAAAGCAGCATATTACTATTTTAAAAGCAAAAGAATCTTGCTAATGTTTAAAGTTAACTCAACCTTTCCATGAAAATCCATTAAGTGCTGTTATAGCTTTTAACCTTTCCTCTTCATTTTGGAAACATGCAAATAGCCAATGACTTCCATTTTTAGGACGTTTAATTTTACTTGTGTTCAAGCCTAGTTTTTGATTCATTAATTTCTTTAATTCCTGAAACCAAGGTTTTTTAGTAAATCTAAAATATTTGTATTTCATTTATGAATATTAGGTTTAAGTTAAAAATTTCAGATCAATAATATATCTATACATATATCTTTTAAACAAACTTAGACTAACTTACTGCTATGCCATAAAACTTTGGAAGTCCCCGAAGTTCAATCTTAAATTTCTCTGAAGAAAAACCACCTCGATCTAAGTAAGCATATTCCTCCTTGAGAGCTGTGTTTTCTGTTGATTCAGTTTCGATTTCATGTTTCGTATCATTAGTCTCAGTCATAATTATAAAAACAAAGTTAAACACTTACTTCTGACATGAAAACAAACAATATTTAAGGTTATAGTGGAAACTTTTTTTAGGTTATGTTATGTCATGTGTCATGACAATATTGTCATATTCACAGATTACAGATAATAGAGTTGCTAGATTTAACGCTAAAAAATCGATGTTTATAATACTTGATGTATCGAGTTTTGAAAGTTATGTATTGATTATATTGGTACAAGTTACCAAATAGTCAAATGATAACAATTCTATCAATTGAATATAAAAGTCTACATGAAATTAATTTAGTGGTCTAGTTAGAGTCTAATAATTTAGTGGTATTTGTGTATAAAACATTTGGTCCATTTCTAATTAGATTAAAACAACAATCTTGAGTTAGTAGCCATTTATTTATTACAATAAAACAAGGTAAACGAAACAATTTCCACATAAAACAACTCTTAACATAAAATTATAATTCTGGAAGGAAGTTTAGTTCGCCTACAATCTTCATATTTCTTGTGGTTAATATTAGTAAGTGTTTTACTGTTAATAGCACTTGAAATAGTAAACAAATTTTTCGCCTGACACCAAAATGAATATGAATTTATAATTTCGCAGTAATCACTAATTAACGATAAATAAGTACAATTTTCATAACCACCATCTCTATGAATGAAGGAATGAATGGGATGAGAGTGATTGAATCACAACCTATCATTTCTGAGGAAGTTCTTTCTTTAAAACTAAATCCATTTTTAAGAATGGTGTGTTTGGATATTTGGAATATAAGAGTGTTTATATATTACATATAGAAGTATGTACAGTTCATCAGTTTTTGAACCTAAATATAAACTAATGGATATTAAATGTTATATTCCTTCATTCTCTTTTAAAAATAAATTTTTTAATGCATCTTTATCCAATTCTGCTTTTTCTTTCCGTAATTTCTTTACAAATTCTAATTCTTTGTCCACAATTGTACCAATAGTAGGGTTGATAGCTTTTAAGCGTTTAAAATCTTCCTCAGCTAGATTTGGATTCCATGCTCCAACATGAGCTTTGGCACGTCTGTATAAAGCTTTTTCGTTATCTGTAATAAAATAAAACAATTACTTGGTCAGGCTATTAAGTAAATCAATTTTTAAAGTTTTGTTGAATTTGTTAGTAACATTATAAACAGGAAAATAATAAGAATTAGATTCCTCACCTTTATCATATTCTAAAATAGTATTACAATGTTCAATAACAGCATAAAAATCTTCTTGGACTAGTTTAACCTGAGCATAATTAAGTAGAATTGGCAGTTTTATTTTATTTAATGTTATCCATTCATCGTCAGTCTTTCTCTCCCTGTAACAATTAAACAAAAACATTTTATTATTGACACCATTATAATATTTTTTATGATAGACGACTTGACAGGCAAGTCGAGGCTGAAACACTCATTACCAAATATGGTTAAAAAGACAACATATAACATACCTTAACATAAGTTGTTCACAGATTGCTATCGCTTGACTATATGCATCTTCTGCTTCAGCAAATTTCTTTTCCCCATATAGCTTATTGCCTTTCTCTTTTAATGTAGGTATTAATTCTAACCTTTCTTTTATGTCAAGTTGCCATACTTCTTTTTCATATTCATCTGATCTTTCAACTTTAAGTAACTCTAAAACATAAGACACATTTCTTTCTCATAAATAGTTTGCCCTACAAATCTTGGTACAAACTGCCAGTCTACAAATAATACAACAAATGCATATTTACTCAAAGTATGGTACATATACTGTAAGTAAATTTAAACTACAGACTACATGAATGGAACATATCTGCAAATATATTATTAAAAACATTAAAGCGAGTCACCTATGATAAATTCCAAATCACAAGGATTCCTTATCAAATCATCGAGGTCTGAATATCCAATGCCTTCTGTGTGCAATGTCATTGTGCATGTATGTTTTATTTGTTGCTGTTCCTGGCCCAGGTCCCGCAATGTTTTTGATACAAATGGGTAGCTGTACACTAGCTATGGAGAAGTGGTATTATATATTTATAACACCATATTGAATCAATTTAGATTTGTTACTAGACAATATTTAACATGTTATGAATGAAACTAGTGCAAAATCATGCTTAGATAAAGCAATCAAAGACTGACAGACATTATGTGTTGTCAAAATAGAAAAAAAACATGAAAATTTTAAAATGTTTAAATGTTTACCTCCTTCTTAACACGAAAACTAGCAACTTCACCAACAGCCATTAATTTTACTATTGTTTCCCATACTTCTAGTTTGAACTTATGGCCTATGACTAAAACCATAGGTTCCTTTTGGCCAATCTTCTTACTATCGTCAATCAATATCCTTTCTTTACCTAATTTCCAAGTTTGAAAATGAAAATGCGCCTAAAATAGAAGTAAAAATAGTTTCTAATTGAATAGAATAATTATGGAGACAATTTAATAAAATTACCTTACTGCCGTCAGCGATAGAAATATACTTTTGCCCAGCATGCACGACATTCTTAATTATTGGGTTTTGCGAACTCATCTTAAACCAAATTTAATTTTCACTTCAAAATGTAAGACAAATCATTGCTTTTCTGGTGTTTCAAATCTGTAATACAAAAAATTGTTGATAAGATAACAATAATCGATGATTCGATTATTTGACTTGACTTTGACGTATTGATGTCAAGCTGTCAAAATGTCAAGTTCCCATTTCACAGATCTAACACGTTATCTATGCCCCAGTATGTCCCAGTCTTATTCGATTTGTTCAAGACATTCGAGATACATACAGAAAATAAGTGATAAGAATTAATGAAAAGCACGATAAGAAAGTTAATGAATAAAATAGGGATTTAGGCAAAAACAGCTCTATCTTAAAATTGAATATAAAGTTTTCAAAGTCAAAATCAAAAAATATATAAAGTTTTCAAAATCTTTGTGATGAGTAAACTCAAGATTCTGCTGAATCAATAATGATCTTATCTTTTCGTAAAAAGATTGTTACCCTAATTTCTTTCAATGAAATGTAATTTCAGAATGATTTTGAAAATATGAAAAATATCGATTTTTGAATACGAGTCAAACCAATCGTGCAGCACTGATGCAGATTTCGGTTTTTGCGGACAGGCATAGAGAATAGAGAAAAATACGATATGTCTACTGATTTCTTTTCGTAATTATTATTTTGGTTTAGGTTTTAATTTGTGTAAGTTATAGTTTTTGTGAATTATTTTAGTCAAGAACGTTAAATAGTTTCATAAAAGTTAAAAATGGCAGACTTCTTGGAATCGGAAGCAGAGGAGAGCGAGGTTAGTAATATTACAAAGTAGCATAACAAAAAGGTAAGTTTTCTCTTGTTTATTTTAACGAATAAATTGGTATTAAGACTTAAAAATACTTTGTGCTTGCATAGTTGGATTCTGAAGAAGATGAGCAGCCCACAGAACGTAAAAAGCCGAAACGTAAAGCTGCTGTTCAAAGCGATGACGAGGACGAAGAAGAAGAAGGTTTGTGCTAATTAATGTAGCGTTTTATATGCCTTTCTTTTGTGACCTCTTTGTTAGGAGTTATCTCTATAGTGTCGGCTAAATAACCTTTACATGGATATTCGTTAAGTTAGTCAAATTACATCAACTTCATTTTTAGGTTATTAGGTTCTAAAGTAAATCTCATGTACTATACTATAATTTATATATAAAACTTGTATTGATTTGTGTCGTGGCATTTTATGAATTCTCTAAATTTAACTATGATTAAATACATTTTAATTATAATTATATCTAAAGATGTCAAAATGGATCTGTAGAGTAAAGTAGATTAAGGTATTTTTATGATAAGTATTTTTATTTTCAAGATGATGAGGAGCGTCTTCGGGAGGAGTTAAAAGATTTGATTGACGATGCCCCAATTGAAGAGGATAGTGATGGAGAGGACTCGGACGCTAGTGTCGGACCAAAGAAGAGAAAAAAAAGTGATGATGAGTTGGATGACAGATTGGAAGATGAAGATTATGACCTTATTGAGGAGAATCTTGGAGTTAAAGTTGCAAGAGTAAGTTGCTTTTAATATGATAACGGAGAAACAATTAATGTAAGATATAAGTATCAATGTTGTAGAAAATATAGCCTATTCAGGCTTGACAGTGCTTTACTTCTGATAATTTAAAACATTACTCTCTAATTTGTGCAAATAAATTAGTTTTATATTTTTCTGCAGTCTGTAGAGGGTTTTTTTAATAAGGCTAGCATTTTAATTATGTAATTTTTCAATTTTTTTAAGTGTGAGTTGCTTAAGTAATCCCGTTGTGTAGATTTCCCACTAAGGTACAAATTAAGTAAACTACTAGAATAAGGTATTTATGTTTTCTAAGTGTATAAAACTTAGTAATATATTGTTGCAGAATAAGTTTAAGCGTTTGCGACGCTTAGAGGATGATGACAGTGATAATGAGGGTGCAGATGATCCAGATTTGGAACGAGAAGTAATTGCAGAAAAGCTCTTTGTTGGAGGATCTGATGAGGTCAGTGTTGTAGTTGTAACAACATTGTTGCTAGCTGTAAAATTAAAAATTTTAGTTACAAATATAAGATCTTACAAACTCGTATTAGAAATGCGAAAGTTTAGCTGGATAGATGTTTGTTATAGTTTGTAGCCTAATCAGCTAAATGGATCTTAATGAAATTTGGCATAGACTATATAGTCTAAAAGAACAAATAGGCTACTCATTTCTGTTTTTTTTAATTCCACACTGATGGAATCGCTGGCAAAAGCTAGTCTGTATAAAACACACAACCTGTAACCCAGAGGGCTAGGCAGGTACTTCGAATTTCCACTTGGTGTGGTTTAGGCTTACCTTGCATATATCTTTTACATACATACACATGTATAAGTTTCCATAGATTTTTTGGGGCTGTTTTGTAATGCTATATTGGATTATACCCACTAAATAAATTCTATAACTATTATAAAATGTGTATTTTTCAATATAGGAGGATGAAAATCGTTCCGAGTCCGCGGCGCCGCGTGAAGTGGAATACGATGATGAGAATGACGAGTTGGAATCAGACGCCGATGATTTTATAGTGGACGACGACGGTCGGCCTATCGCTGAACGTAAGAAGAAACGGAAGCCAATCTTCACAGATGCGTAAGTCTTGTCTCAAGCAATTTTGACTTGTTACATTAAAATACATTGTGTAATTTATAGAATGATGGCTGATAGAGAATGGAAGAATATCACATACTCTGCCAACCCTATGTATGGACAAGGGAAGGTTGATGATGATAATAAAAGTGGATTAACTTTGTTTCAATGAAATCTATATCATTTATCATATTAATAATTCATTTAATAGTTTCTTTTGTTAGTTTAAAACATTAGTGATTTTTTTGTAGTTCCCTTCAAGAAGGTCAAGATATATTTGGTGTTGATTTTGACTATGACGAATTTGAGAAATATGGTGAAGAAGATTATGAAGACGAGGAGGATGAAGATCTTGATGAATATATTGAAGATGAAGAAGATGAAGGTATTTTATTAGATGACTATCAGTTCGTCACGCGAAATTAAAAAAATATAGCCTATATTACTGACACAATACTTAACTTTATAATGGTGAAACAATTTTTGAAATTGGACCAGTAATTTTTACTTGAATTAATAACATACAAAAATTCAAATTTCTCTTTATAATACTAGTATAGATTAGTATAGTTGGAAAATCACGAATTATTTTCAGTTATTTGATACTTTCTCTGTTTAAAGATGGTGAAAGAAGAAGGACTAAGAAAGGCAAGGCTAAACGTCCAAGTAAAAAATCCATATTTGAAATTTATGAGCCGAGCGAATTGAAGAGGAGTCATTTCACTGATTTGGATAATGAGGTGATTTGTTAATAACTCAAATTTTATATTTGGATATTTATTTTTGTGCTGGTAACTCATGTATCCATTACTAAAGAACAAGTTCCTTCAAATCTTTATTTCAGGATGAACTTTTTGGTAAGACTGTCTTAGTCAATCACACTGCCTCGGTGCAGATTACTTAGAATCTTGGAATTACATTATTTCTGTTATATTGTTTTTTTGATTACACGAATTATTTATGAAAAAAATAATGTTATAGATACGAAAAACGGATGTACCAGAGCGTATGCAGATCCGTGAAGTACCAATAACGCCGGTGGAAGAGGGTAGTACAGAATTAGAAGATGAGGCGGAGTGGATATACAAACAGGCGTTTCTTAAAGCGCCTGTCTCAAAGGCTGATTCACAGGAAGCGCGAGAAAGGACTCGAAGGTAAATAAAAAAAATATGGAAAAAAGAAAATATGTGTTCGCATAATAAAAATCTTAAACGTTTCTTCTCCTGCTTGCAATCTGACACCCGTCAAATTATCATTAAGATGCTGTTACATATTAAGGGGCAGTACTACCAAATTCTCGTAAATTGCCTGATAATAATCAAACAGATAAAATACGTGACGGAAATATAGGATTTTTTTGTTT
>NW_013527693.1:952672-965823 GCF_000836215.1 Papilio polytes | reverse complement strand
TTTGCACCATATCTGACGTCATTGTGACATTCATGTCATTTCGACATTATCCAGAACTCTTTATCAGCCACCCGTGGGACAGAATCGAAAATTTTTGTATGGGGCTTGTAAAAAAAATGACATTGACATTTAGAACGTCACAGCGTTATCTGCTATTTAAAATTGGTGGGACAGAAATTTTGTATTTTATCTGACGTGACGTCATATTTACACTATCAGGGCCTCTATCTACCACCGGTGGGACAGGCCCTAAATATAGTATTTAGAAAAACATGTTTTTTTTAAATTTTCTTTTTATTATATTCTCATTTAAATAATTATTTGACATTTTTTTCAAGTAATTGTTTTGTGTTTTTAGAGGTTCAAGTACTGTTGTGAAGATCCGTCAAGCGTTAGACTTTATGAGAAACCAGACATTGGAAGTTCCATTTATTGCGTTCTATCGTAAAGAGTATGTGCAGCCTGAACTAAGCATTAATGACTTGTGGAAGGTGTACAAATATGACGCTAAGGTAAGAAATTCGTTAAAAACACGGTAATTAAAAAAAATTCTTTATCCCCGCGATCTATTATTTTTAACCAAACTAAATAACTTCTCAAGGAAGCTTAAATAGTTTAGAAACCTTTACTATTGAAAAAATATTTAATAGACGTAATTTATTTTTCAGTGGTGCCAGTTAAAGCAACGTAAAGAGAATCTTCTTAAATTATTGGAGAACATGCGTGACTTCCAACTGGACAAGGTGATGGCCAACCCCGACGCCCCCATTCCTGAGAACATGCGCCTCATCAGGGACGAAGACATTGAAAGGTAAATATACATTAGGGTTGTAACGAAGGCGGAGGCGGATGCAGAGGTGGAAGTTCAACAATATTTTAATGTAACAAGTTAATAAGTAAAAGGTATTTGAGAAAAAAAGTGATTTCCATATCTCTCGAATTGTAAATCAATGTATGTAACCTCCGTTATATCTACAAAAAAATACGGAGGCGGATGCGGAGGTACGATTTATTGCGGAAATTCGCCACGTTGCGTTGCAACCATGCACTACATATCTCATAGATTATTTTTTATTTTTTTAATGTAGTTGGATGGTGAAAAAATTGTTTCTAGACCCAGTGAGAAATAACGAAAACTGATTTTGTGTATTAGATCAGTTTTACTTAAGCACTGTCAAATAAAGTATTTATTTATAAATGTTTATATAATCCCAGTTCATTACTTGGAATAGATTAAAAAACGTGCAAACTCCAGAAGAGCTGCGCGACGTCCACACGCACTTCCTGCTCTACTACTCCAACGACCTGCCGGAGATGCAGAAAGTGCAGCGCGCTAAAGAGAGACAGAAGGAACTGGAAGAGAAGAAGTAAGTGATATTTAAGTAACTCCACTTATATTTGTATGTGCATTTTAAGTTGATTTTTATAAAGTTAACTGCATTTTAGTTGTAAATAAGCCAGTACTTAGTGTAGATTAAAGATGATCCTACTAATGTTAAAAGGTCATAACATCTGCAAACCTAATAATTCTACTTCTATTCTTTCTTTTATTCTTTCACAATTATAAAGCTACACTATCAGTAAGTAACATAGGCTGTGTTCACTATTTTTTTTAATTTCACGTAGACGAATTCACAAGCAATAGCTAGTTACCTATAAAATTGGATTTAGTTTTTTGACGGACTTCCCAAAAGAAGGAGGTACTCAATTCGTCTGTATGTTTTTTTTACAATAACAAAATGGTATTGTTTGCAAGGCGAGCAGCTCGTGAAGAAGCCGAGCGGAACGGCGAGGACCCGGAGGAGGCGGCGGCGGCGGCGGAGGCGGCGCTGCCGGAGGAGGCGGCGCCGCAGCACGACATGAAGTACGCCGTGCGCTCCGGCCCGTACGAGCTCTGCAGGAAGGCCGGCATTGGTGTGTACACTTACTGTACTAGATGTAGTGCCCATGTGGTGGTGGAGGTAGAGGCGGAGGTGGAGGCAGTTGTGATTGGGTAGCGGAGGTGAATGTATCTAATAGTATTTACAGTAGTTTAATGATTAAATACTTTTAAATAGTAAAATACCGTTAAGGGGAACTTTAATGACTGTTTAATGTAGGGTAGAAAGATGTTGTTTTCGCGGAGGTGGAGGCGGAGTTGAAGATATTCTTTAAGTCTCTCTTGGATATTGCGAAAATAGTTAAAAACAAAATTTACTTTTGCGCAATTAGTGTTGGTAAAATAGTGTTTTGTTGTGATTAATCAGAGCCGTTGGTGAAGATGTTCGGTCTGACGCCGGAGCAGTTCGCGGAGAACGTGCGCGACAACTACCAGCGGCACGAGGTGGAGCAGCCCGCGGTGCCGCCGCTGGAGGCCGCCGCACCATATGTATGGATATGACAATACATTATTTTACTAAATAGCTATCTATAGTGTTTAATATTTATAATTTAGTTTTAAATAAAGTGTAAAGAAAAGAAAAATAGAATGAAGATGTGAAGGGAATGGTTGGAAAAGGCACTCGATAGTCGAGTTGATTAAGTATAATATGCTATATTTTACCCGCGACGTCTTCCGTGAGAATTTAAAAAAAGTACCCTTTGTGTTCTTTTAGAAAATGTTCTACATTTGTACCAAATTTATCCACCCATTCGGTTATTTAGGCTTTAATATCTTATTAATGTTATAAAGGTGAAAGTTTATGAATGGAGCTAGAGATTTCACCTAAACAGCTGAATGGATCTTGATGAAATTTTGCATTGATGTAGAACATTCTGGAAAAATAAATTGACCGCTAATTAATAGTAGGCAAAAGTTAATTTAGAATGCGAAATAAGGTGTATGTTGCTGCGTCTGTACTTCGTACGTTGTTTGGTTGTTGTTGTTGTGTTTTGTTGCATTGTTGTGCGATGTGTGTTGTGTGTTGTCGCAGTGCGGTGCGAGCGGCTCCGCGGCGGAGGTGGTGCGGCGCGCGGTGTACATGTGCGGGGTGCAGCTGGCGCGCGAGCCGCTGCTGCGCGGCGCGCTGCGGGACGCGCTGCGCGAGCGCGCCACGCTCTCGGTGCGCCCCACGCCGCGCGGACTTAAAGAGATCGATGAGAGTCATGCATGCTATAGGTACATATACCACGGAAAACTAAACATCTATACTATTATAATAAACACTTCTTTGTTGCCTAAGATGTCAGCAATTACAGCATGTTTTTGAATAATTCCTCTTTAAATAAAAATCTACACTTACGTCACGCTTTAGGCTATATATTTTCACACCATTAAAGTTAGGTTAGTAATTGAGTGCTTTTTTTACTTTAAATTAATTGTATTTGTTTTGTGTAAGCTTAAAGTATTTGAAGAAGAAGCCGGTGCGCGACCTGACGGGCGACCAGTTCCTGAAGCTGTCGATGGCGGCGGAGGACCGGCTGCTGGAGGTGAAGATCAGCGAGCAGATCGAGGGCAACACCAGTCCTAGCTACATCGAGGAACTCAAACAGCTCTATCAGAAGGTAACACGAACTTATAAGATATACATAAATTTACTTCATTCTTTAATTGTATATAACATTTAGTTAATACCGTCCATATTATCTTGTCTTAGCAAGCTAGGACAAGATAATATGGACGGCTTACTTCGCTCTCGTGAAATTAAAAAAAAATAAAAAACATAGCCTATATTACTCATAGATAAATTACCTTTCTCACGGTAAGTTTTTTTTTTAATTCGACCTAGTAGTTGTCGAGCTATTTCGATTCATACAAAAATACAAATCTTTCCTCTTTACAATATTACTATAAATTAGTACTTTATAGTCTATGTGAATCAATCATAGTCTGGAAGTTCATGCAGACTATGTTCTACACCTATTGTGCAAGACAATAGATAATAGATTATAGTTAATAGATAACAGTTAATATTGTATAGTTTGTATAGTTCATATAGTTCATATAGTTTGTTTAATGTAAATAGTTTTAATACAGTTCATTTTTTAAAAATAAATCTTTAGGAGGTAAAGCGGCTTAAGCCCCCTACACGTTATTACACCCCCGTAGCGAACATAAGCAGGCGCTCGGGCGGCGTACAGACAGGGGAAAAATCATCTAATAGTTACAGAAGTGTGGAAACAGAAGCTCTACCTCCTACAAGTGAAAATCATCAAGTCTTTTATTTGCAAGTACAACGGCGATAGGTGTGCATCCTGCACACCTATGCTATTTTGTAGGGATTAGGCCGTTTTGGAGATACATCAGGATGGACTGATCCATCCGAGCCGTATTAGTTATAATGGTATGTTATAGTTAATGTGTTGTATTTATGTTTGTATGACTTAGGACGAGTTCGCGGCGACGGTGCAGGCGTGGAACGAGGTGCGCGCGGAGGCGGTGGGCCTGGCGCTCGGCAAGATCGTGCTGCCCGAGCTGCGCCGCGAGCTGCACGCGCTGCTGCTGCAGGAGGCCAAGGAACACGTGCTTAAGTACGTCGCTCACGCGTACGCACGCACACTCACGCACACACACGCACGTACATTCACGCACACGCACACACACGCATTAGCACGCACACACGCACACGCATCTCTTGTATACATTCGGAGAATCTGACGGTATACCACCCTAATAGCTCCACCCGTTATAATGTTTTGTTCGCATTGAGACAACGAGGCTAAATAATAACGAAAAAGACGCTACTTGTGCCTGTAAAGGTCGGTCGGTCTATGGCCAGTTTGCTTTTTATTATTATCGTGTTTTTCCTGCAACTTACAATTACATAATTGGTTATTTGTAAGAGTATGTCCCGCTGCAACAAATAAGGCAATTTTTCTGTAAGTCTGTAAGTTTTCTGTAAGAAACGATTTTGTTAGAAGCAGACCTACACTTTGAAGAAACATTCATCTATAATTAATAAAATGTTATCTTTCTAAATGTATATTGATGAGTAACTAATTCACTATATGTATGTTTTTATAGCGTAATATTTTTTTTTAGGTGTTGCCGACGTCGCCTTTACGATTGGTTAAAGGTGGCCCCATACGAGTCGCGAGTGTCGGATGATGATGACGACGAGTGGGACGCATCCAATGGTAACTTATGCTACCAGTTATAGAAATCTTACTTACTATTATATATGTGAAAGTTTGGATGTTGCAACAAACTCTAACATCTATCCATCAGAAATGTCTGCTGCTAAATGGATCTCGATGAATTTTGTCACAGATGGAGAATATAGTTTGAAACACATATATTATTAACTAAGCGAAATCTAATTGACATTAAATGTCCCCGTAGTTATTTTATTTGTTTATATAGGATCTTAATTGAAAATTAATTTCATATATCATATTAAATACGAAAGTTTATATGGATGGATGTTTGTTAAAGTTTGTAGCCTTAATAGCTAAACGGATTTCGATGAAATTTCGTACTAATGTAAAGATCTGGGAGTTCTTCCATGTATGTTCATACGCTAACTTTTTTTTAATTCAGCGCGGACGGACCCGCGTGCGCAAGCTAGTAATGATAGAAAGAAAAACAAACTAGTATGTCCAATAATACCTGTGCAGGTCTGCGCGTGTTATCGATCGCGTACGTGCCGGACCGCGCGCAGTGCGCGTTCGCGTGCGTGGTGTCCGGCGGCGGCGAGGTGGCGGACCACCTGCGCCTGCCGCACCTCATGTACCGCCGCAACGCGTGGGACGCCGCAGAGCGACAGAACAAGGAGGCTGATATGACTGCGTTACGCAGGTTACTGCTTATTTTATCATTTTTGACGATTTTTTAAAACATTTTTTAGTGGTTGAGCTTGGCCGGCTCGCCCCCCACAATACAACGACCACAGATACAAGGCGTGAAGTGGAAACAATTTCGCGTTTCGTCTGATGAGTGTGGTGCCGGAGGCTTAATTTTAGTCCTTTTCCCTTTCCACCCTTTTCTTAGGAATGGGTGGGAAGGAACAGTGGATTTAGGTGGAGGAGACGCATAGGAAGGGGAAATGTCCTCTTTATGTGCGTCTCCTCCTCCGTCAATTAAATCTAGGCAACGCATCTGAAATTTGCGGATGTTTATAGGTAGCGGTCGCTTTCCATTTCGCTGGATTTGCTACCTTATATTATAAAAATATTACAATGTCAGGTTCATCCTGCGCAAGAAGCCGCACGTGGTGGTGATAGGCGGGGAGTCGCGCGAGGCGCTCAACGTGAAGGCGGACGTGGCGGACTGCGTGCAGCGACTAGTCGACGACGACCAGTTCCCGCGCATTCCCATTGAGATCGCGGATAACCACATCAGCAAGATATACAGCAACAGTATACGCGGCAGGGTCAGTACCAACACTATCTTACTAATATAAATGCGAAAGATGGATGGATGTTAGAATTGTAGCCAAAACTGCTAAACGGATCCTGATGAAATTTGGCATAGATGTAGAAGATTGTCTGGAAGAAAACATAAGCTACTTTTACAAAACTTCACGTGAACGGGTTTCAAAAGCTTTTATTGATCAAAGTTTATTTTCCACAGAACGACTTCAGAGAATATCCCGACATGTTACGTCAAGCTATCTGTCAAGGTCGGCTTCTACAAGACCCGCTAATGGAAATATCTCAGCTTTGTGGACCGGATGAGGAAATTCTATGTCTCAGATATCATCCTCTGCAAGATCAGATCAGCAAAGAAGATCTACTCGAGGGTATTGAACTGGAATTCGTGAATCGAGTGAACGAAGTGGGCGTGGATGTGAACGAGGCGATCTTAACCGGTCGCGGTACGGAGCTGCTGCAGTTCGTCTGCGGCTTGGGGCCGAGGAAGGCTCAAGCGCTGATCAAACTCTTCAAACAAACCAATCAGAAACTCGAGAACAGAACTCAGCTGGTCACAGTATGTCATATGGGTCCGAAAGTCTTCATAAACTGTTCAGGCTTCATCAAAATAGACACGAGCAGTCTCGGAGACAGCACGGAAGCCTACATTGAAGTGTTAGATGGGTCCCGAGTTCACCCGGAAACGTACGAATGGGCTCGTAAAATGGCAGTCGATGCTTTGGAATACGAAGACGAGGATGCGAATCCAGCTGGTGCACTAGAAGAAATTTTGGAAGCACCAGAACGGTTGAAAGACTTGGACCTCGATGCCTTCGCTGAAGAACTGGAGCGGCAAGGGTTCGGCAATAAGAGTATAACGCTGTACGATATACGAGCGGAATTGAACTCTAGGTACAAGGATCTTAGGGTTTCTTATCGTACGCCAACCGCTGAGGAACTGTTTGATATTTTGACAAAAGAGACGCCCGAAACATTCTACGTCGGCAAGATGGTGTTAGCCTCGGTGATTGGTATTTCACACAGGAAGCCGCAGAGGGAGATGCTGGACCAGGCCAACCCTGTCAGGAATGATGAGACTGGTCTATGGGAATGTCCTTTTTGTCATAAAAATGATTTCCCTGAATTATCTGAGGTAAGAATTATACATTTATGTTATTTTTCTACAAATTAGACCTGTTCCTGTGTAGTTTCATCCGCGTGAAATTATTAAAACTTTGTTTTATTGTTTATATTTGTGAAGTTTAAAATTCAAATGCACAAATGACAACGAAGGCCCTTGATATTGGATAATAATTACCTTTACCCTGGCAACCTTGCTTCCTTGATGTCAGCTTCAACTTTATGGTACCCTTACCACATGAAGGCTTTTTTTCAATATACCGCTAAGTTTAATAGCGTGAAAATATAAAGTGTAGGGCTTTTTATTAATGAAAGAAATATTCAAAAATATGCTGTGATTGTTGACATCTTACCCTACGAAGTAGTGTGTGTCTACACTTTATTATTTTAATATAGATATAGATACGCCAATCGATTAACTAGGGGAGGCAGTTACCATTTTAGGGGTCTCTATAGAAGGGAGGAAAGCTGCGTTTGACGCTTGACAAATTACATATTTTAAATACATTAAAATCGTTAGGTGTGGAACCATTTCGACGCGGGCGCGTGTCCCGGGCAGGCGACGGGCGTGCGCATCCGGCTGGACAACGGCGTGTCGGGCTACATACACATCAAGAACCTGTCGGACCGCCACGTCGCAGACCCCACCGAGCGCGTGCGCATCGGGCAGACCGTGCACTGCCGCCTGCTCAAGATCGATGTCGAGCGATTCTCCGTCGACTGCACATCCAAGTCCTCCGACTTGGTCGATAAAAATAATGAATGGAGGTTACATACAACATTATTATACCAATTGAAATACTCTTACTTTGTACTGTTGAGAAATCGGCGCAACACTAAAGTGCATCTGTGAATGTCAATCAAAAGTATTTAGATATTCAAGCGGGAGTCGATACTCAGTATATTACGTTGTTACAATTATTGTCTAATATTAGGGCCTATCCCACACTGGTAGATAAATAGCTCAGATAGCTTAAAAATGTCGTCACTGCCAGATAAGGTAACAAAATTCGATGTTTCCGTGACATATTTTACATGTTGGATTTACAATTTACGATTTGGTGGGACAGGCCCTTAATATTATAAATGCGAAAGTTTAGGTGGATGGATGTCTGGATGTGTGTATATCCAAAACGGCTGAATGGATCTCACTGAAATTTGTTATAGGTGTAAAACATTGTTTGAGAGAACACGCGTTTTTTTTAAATTCCGCATAGAGCTGCGGGCGACAGCTAGTTTTATAAGAGGACACTTATTTTTTTAAAACGATTTTTTTTTATTTTCAAGGCCTTCAAAAGACCCATACTACGACCAGGAGTCTGAAGATAAGGATGTGCGAAAGGACACGGAGGCGAAGCAGACCAAGGAGCGCATGCAGTACGTGAAGCGAGTGATCGTGCACCCCGCCTTCCAGAACATCTCCTTTGCAGAGGCCGAAAAGTTGATGGAGAACATGGCCCAGGGCGAAGTTATCGTACGACCCAGCAGTAAGGTAACATCACCCCCTATATATTTAGTCACTAACAGCTTCTATTTTTGGTCTTAGTTTGTTTTAATACGGACTTCCATTATTGTAGGGCTCCGATCATTTGACAGTCACATGGAAAGTGGCCGAGGGAATCTGTCAACATATCGACGTTAGAGAGGAAGGAAAAGAAAATGCATTCTCACTAGGTGAGTGAAATATGAACTGAAATTGACAATATCATTTTTGACATTATTTTTTAACTATTGACGATGATTTTAGGTCGAAGTCTATGGATACAGGGTTCGGAATTTGAAGATTTAGACGAAATTATAGCTCGCTATGTGACTCCAATGGCGGGACACGCGCGCGACCTCATCTCATACAAGTACTACAAACCGGTGGGCGGAATGAGGGATAAGGCGGAGGAGTGGCTCAAGGAGGAAAAAGCCAAGAACCCTAACAAAATACACTACGTTATTTCTGCTGCCAAAAATCATCCCGGACGATTTCTGCTCTCGTACCTGCCCCGCGCTCGCTGCACGCACGAGTACGTATCGGTGACGCCGGACGGATACAAGTTCCGCCAGAGGATGTTCGATTCTCTCGGGGGGCTGCTGAAGTGGTTCAAGGAACACTTCAGAGATCCCCCGCCGTCCGGCACGCCGGCGCAGCGCACGCCCGCCATGCGCACCCCGCACGGCATGACCTCCATGTACCACACGCCCGCCGCGCACACGCCCGCCTTCCACACGCCCGCGCACACGCCCGGCCCTGCCTACATCAACACGCCCTACACGCCCTCCGCGCAGACGCCCTACATGACGCCCTTCGCGACTACTCCGCGACAGCCCGACTTCCTCACGCCGGCGGTGCCCAGGCACAAGCCCACGCCCGCCGTGCCGATATATTCGGAGCCCTCCGACTGGCAGAAGGCGGCGGAGGACTGGGTGCGGCACAGGACCGGCCGCGACACGCCCTCCACCCCGCGCAGCAGCGAGGGCATGCCCACCCCGCGACACGATATACGCACGCCGCGCCACGACAACCGCACGCCGCGACACGACAATCGCACGCCGCGGCACGACGCGCGTACGCCGCGCCACGAGTCGCGCACCCCGCGCCACGAGTCCCGCTCGCACGGCCACGGGGACAGGCACGGCCATAGTCACGGCCACGGCCACAGCCACGACCATGACCGCGACCGCGACCGCGACCGTGACCGTGACCGCGACCGCGACCGCGGCCACAGCTCCGGCAGGTCGTCGCGATCGCATTCCGTCCGCTCCACCCCGCACACCAACACCTCGCCGCGCTCCATGTCGCTGGGAGATGCCACGCCGCTATACGACGAGAATTAGAACTAAGACTGAACAGTTTTTTTTTTTACCCGAATTTATTTTAGGCCAGACTAAAGATGACCGATGTTGTTAAGTAGCTATTGAAAATGACGCTGATGTTATTCAGACGTCAAATCATGTCCAAATAAACAAAATAAAACTGATAAAAATTTAGCCTTAACGCAGTTTAAAAAAATAGCTATTATTCAATTCTGTGAAAAAATAAACTATGAAGAAATAGTTAAATGATATGATTGTTGATGTTTACGTATTATGTTCAGTACGTAAAATAATTATATAAGGAATGCTATAGTTATAATACCGATGGATATGTATGAAACAAAATAGTATAGTTTTTATATCAATGAAAATTATGGAGTAAAGATATATGAAATTTCATGTCAGTGAGACACAATGTAGATCTATGGGGAAATGACTTAAGTCGTATTTCTATGCAAGAACTGTTAATAAACTGGTACCAGGTCGGTAAGTCCATAATAAAACAGAATTAAAAAAAAATTAAAAAGAAAATAAACTAAAACCATCCTCCATAAGGTCTTGAACCAAACTCATCGAAAGAATTATAAAATGCTTCAAATAAACGGTGATACAGAAATTATTGAGCTTGCTGTGGCTTATGCGTATATCATTTTTACGAATAATTTGTAAACGAATTCCACTTTAAAATACTCGTACAAAAACATACTATCTCACAAATATGTTTTTCTACATATTTGGTCAGTGGACAGTTCTCACCTAAATCGTATGCATGCATTAATTATTTACTAAATACCAGATTAAAATAATACATGGACTATAATCTAATGTTACCATTGTCTTTCAATATAAATAGCCAATTATCTATTACCTGATGCAAATTGTATATTTTAGATCGTTAGATTTTTATAATGAGATAAGCTAACTTTGTTAATGAATATCAATTTGGCAATAATTTATTAATTAGCAAAATGGTGAGTTTAACTCTCGGAACACTTATATTGCTATATCGTTTGTTCTCGTTGAGATAAACAGGGACAGCAATAATATAGTGTTTAGAGGAAATTTCACTCAAATACCTTACTGGTATGTGTTGATGTTCTTTTGCTTTGGAGTACAGGATTTATTTAGATAGCTACATTCAATTATTACAGTCTGTAGGATGACAAGATAATTTATTTAAGCCTTGCGGGAAACAACTCTAATAAAATTATGACAAACTTATTGCATTTTTTTTTGGTGCCGGAGACCTAATTTTAGTCCCTTTCCCTTTCCACCCTTTTCTTAAGAGAAAGGATGGGAAGGAAAAGTGGATTCGGTAAAGGAGACGCATAGGAGGGGTAAATGTCCTTTTAATGTGCGTCTCCTCCGTCAATTAAGGGTAGGGCAACGCATCTGCAATTGCAAATGTCTATGGGCAGCGGTCGCTTTTCATTTCGGTGGATTCAGGAGGCCGCTTGCTCGTTTGCCACCTTATGTTATAAAAAAAAACCTTCTGCTGGAAATGTTTTTGGTATAGTAAGTTTTGACCTCTACAGAGTATACAAAAGTTTGTGCAATATATGGAGAGCTGGCCATCAAATGCAGTGACAATAATTAAAAAGGTAAGCCCGGTTTCCGTATGCGATAAAGGTTAGCGATTGATTGCTGAGGAAGAATTTTTTATTAGCTCTTACTGTTGTAAAATGCTTAAGGAAAAAAACAATGTCGAACTAAGATTCTGCTTTTATGAAGTCGGTTAATAAAATGGATCATAAGAAGTACTCTTTAACAGTTTATTAAACTATCTTTTTTTAACGTTATTATTTTCGGGTTGTCTAAAACATTACTGTACTGAGTACATAACATAGAATATATTAAAACGCTGAATTCTCTTAATATAAAAATCGGTTTTCTTTTCCGATAGTTTGCGACTTGCCTAAGCTACGCGTCGATACAGATGGTCGCGGGCCTTGATCTTGAATCTTGATATTGTTAAATAAAATTACATAAAGCTTTTTATTACTTTTTACTTATTTACGATTAAATTATATTGATTTTTAGCTGTTGTGGATACAAATTATGAATTTAATTTGCATATTTAGTGCTTGCTTGTTTTTTACCCATTAGGACTTATACCATTTTTTTCTATTTATATTTTATATTTATAACGGTGTAGTTTTAGGCGCCTCGCGGCTCTTTGAAATATGTGCTTATTTTATGTCTAGCGAATACCTAGGAATTATTAAATTCTAATATGTATTAAGACATGTATGGAACGTGTTCAGAAATGTAATTAAAAAATCGAAATTACACAAAAGTTAATAGTAATGATTTTAAAGGACTTATCCATGTTTTGTAATAAATATTTTCTTACAAACCTATTGTATTTACAAACAATACAAAGTTACACAATACCTGCTCAGTGTCATTTGAAGGATCTGTTATCTTTATTGGTAAAGTGCTGGTTTAGTTAACAGCTTCCTGCCTTTTCAAATTGACGGCGGATTGAAAACTACAAACACTCCCGTGCGAAGTCAAACCGTCATTTGAATTGCATCTGACAAACATATTGAAAAAACTTGGTTAAATTATCCCTTATAGAGAAAACATGTGATAAAAAACTTATACTCTATTGTCAGAGATAATCCCTTTTAATATCAAGTAGTTAAATTATATCCAAAGTTTGTAGAAGGAAATACCTTTCTCTGTTAATCACTGTTGTGAGGTGTTAGGTTAAATCATTTGCAAATATGGTATTGTTAACATTACACTCGTGCTTAAATAGCGATAATCTTCATCAGACACGTGAGTGCAGTTTTCAGACGCCGTAGTAATGTTCAGTCAGTCGACATAAACAGCGATACGCGCGTGTTAGAATCGTACTCAGATTCAATAAGTAAATGCTACAACTACAGTAATTTAGAGAGTCAAACATCTAATTTAGTTTCAAGAATCAT
>NW_013527693.1:872323-949071 GCF_000836215.1 Papilio polytes | reverse complement strand
TAATTATCATTTTATCTCAGTTGGTATTAAGTACCACATTTTAACATCAAAGGTTCTAATAAATAACACTATTTTGTCCTATCTATCACGCGCGCGTCGCTTTTCGCGCTCTTCTAACCGCGTCCGTTGGCGTCCATTGTGTGTTTGTTTATTCATGTTTTAGTTTATTTATCTTAATTTATTTTAACAATAGTGATATTTAATGTTTTTACTGAATGAGTAATTTTCGTTATATAGACGTTGAATTTTAAAAAAGAAAACTTTTAATTTAAAGCGAAAAAGATAGCTAGTTCGGGATATACGTAAATGAAATTTCGCTTTTAAAATTATGACTAACGACACAATCATTAGGTTTTATATTGAAATGGCGATTTAATTGTTAAGTTACTTTAATTATGTAGAGCTATCAGCTAAATATCTTTTAAATTAGTTAATACATATTCTTGTGTCGTTGTTTTCGTTTATTTATGTGACTAAAAACAGAGGAAATTTGTATCCGAAAGTATGCGCTTGTATCGTCAACAATTACATCGTAATTTGTCAATATTTTATTGCTTTATTGTCACGTACAATACAATTATATTGTTTACTAAAACTGTACATAAGGGTAATATAGTTTGAATCGCTAAGGTCCTTAGCCCTTTTTAAGGAGCAGCCGTCACTAACCAGTAAAGGTAGAGGAGACTGAAAAAACACGTTCAAAAATCAAGAAATTTAGTTTTTTTAAAATGTAAAGTATAAAAAAGAAGATGTAAGTAACTATTATCAAAACTGGAGCAAGTTGCCTAATGTTATATGATCATTGGTCATAATCTTTATGTATTACACGTGTATTACCGACCTTAAACCAAAGATTAAAATTATTGTTTATAATATCGTTGTCAAACATTAAATAGAGCTCATCTGAAAAAGTACGTTACATTTTAAATTAATTAAAACATATTTCTGTAAATATAAATTTGTAACCGCTTAAGTTGCTAGATATCAAAAAAGTATTTTATAACGTATTTAAATTATGCCCTATACAGAATAAATAGATAACAGTGATTTGTAAATTGTTGTTAACAGAGAATATCACAAAACCGGTGCGAAACTGTAAATGATTATTCAACGTATATGACCGGTTATTTTTTTATTTTCGCGTGTCCATTAAAAAGTGACATCTTAAGTGGCCAGTTTTTTATTAGTATAAATAAGCATAAAGAAAAAATTAAGGAGCACTACTATATGACGGGAATTAATATTGCTGAAAATTGCTAAATTTCCACAAAACACGTATAAACATCATAAATAGCTAATTGATGATCCAAAAATTAACTATTGTCCGAAAAATTCTTCAAAATTGTTTTGGGCCCCTTTTGGCGATATAAGAGTTCCTACACCTTAGGGGGCGTCCATAAATTACATGAGGTGTTCAAGGGGGAAGGGGGTCAAGTGAAACTCATCTAATCTTACATTGGAGATAGGGGGGGTCTCTGCAAATATCACGCAATTTTTTTTCTGATTAAAACAAAAAATATACTATTTTGGTCCATTTAATCCAGATTGTACATTTTGAAAAATCTCACTTAAAATTGGGGGCGGGGGAGGGGGTTGGATAAAATCTCACGACATCTCACCAGGAAGGAGGGAGGGGCAGTAAATTTGAAAAAACACCACACGTAATTTATGGACGCCCCCTTATGTTATCACACAAAAAGCTATTTAAAATAAAACATTTGATAAATTCACTGACATTTATTGTACAGGCCCCAAAAAGGCGATAAGGTTATTCACATTCCGCTTTACAAACTTGAATTTTAGGCTTTTAATTGCCATACGGTGCGAAATGCAGCCAGTAAGGTCAATGCCTCTGCAATTTAAGCTTCAATTTAATACCTGAATATATGACACCTAAAAAGGAATGTAAAAATTAAAAGTTTTTATTTAATGCTTTAGATAATACTGATAATTTGTTGACATACATCTAAAAAAAACGCAATTTATTTTTTCATGGTTGTAATTTTTTCAAAAGTTTTTTTAATACTCAAGTAGATAACATTGATATTTTGTTGAAATATTTTTTTTACGTCTGGCAAAAAACTCGATTTTTTGCGTAAGAATTAATTTTGATATTCGAAAAAAAAATGCCTTAACATTTATCACGTTACTCGCTTGCCACGTGATTTTCTTGTAGATTTTGAATAATATTGTCGTTAATATTTTTTGTGTTGGCGAAAAAATCGTGAGATACAAATAGGCTTATAATTGTGTACGCATCATTCACATCAGTAACTAACTTGTAAATATCCGTAAGACCGAAATTACTAAAAGCAAATTACTGATATGTTTTATCGTTACCACATAATCACTTCAACGGTGGCATTTATTGCATAATTTGAAACACGAAGGTTCTTTGATCGTGTGTTTATGTTTTATAATTTACACACGTGTTAAATAGGGTCATTGTCTATTGAAAGGGATATACTTTATCACAATTCACGTGTTAAAATATGCATTTTAAAAAAGAATTTCATTCCTTTTCCCGTCCCACCTTTTTTCTTATAAGAAGAAGGGAAGGGAACGTGGATTTTACGGTGCAGGAGACGCAAAGGAAATATCCTTTTTATGTGCGTCTTCTCCTCCGTCGATTAAGAGTAGGCAACGCATCCACTATTGTGGATGTCTGAAGGCAGCGGTTACTTCGCCAGTTTGGCGGATTCAGGTGGTCGCTTGCTCGTTTCTCACCTTATGATATATAAAAAATCTAATCGGCGTTAATTCGCTTATAAATAAAACTCGCTTAACATTACCACAGGCCGACATTAAACAGTTATCTAAAATATATACTTCTTGTAAGGCTGATTATACTCTGTGGAAACAGAACAGCATTACCGCAATCAACAAATTATAGACGAGTCTAAGGTTCAAATTAAATATCAAGGGGTACAAGTATAGTTTACAAAAGACCAGCACGGATTCTTTATAAGTACAAGATAATGTGCTTTACCATATAGTACTCATCCGTTTTACCACACTCTAATGCATTTGAAAGTCGTCATTCTTGAATTTGAATGCCTTTTATCTAATAACTAGCTTTCGCCCGCGACTCCGTCCGCATGGAATTAAAAAATATGCAATATTAAGTAGCCTATGTATTCTTCTAGACTATGGTCTATACCTCTGCCAAATTTAATCGAGATCCATTTAGACCGACAGACATTAACGCTTAAAAAAATATTTACCCCGAGCTTTTGCTCGCAAATTCGTTTGCGCGGAATAAAAAAAACTAGTTACATACCCTACGTTATAATGAAGCTTTCTAATAGTAAAAGAATTAGCAAAATCGGTCCAGTATTTTTTGTGTTTAGTTACTTACACAAATTTTTCCTCTTTATAATGTTAGAGATTATTTTATATGCGTTATAAACTTTTGCTACACATTTTTCATTATTACCTCGACCTGATATGTAGGTCATATGTCTGCGTAAACTCATTTGAGATCTCTATCACAGATCCCATTTAATCCTAAAGCTATATCAATAAGGATAAGATAGTAACCACATTACTAATGACCTTACTTACGTTTCAAGGTATTCAAACAGATTTCAGTTTTATAATCACGATTAGTACACCCAAGAACTACAATAGTTGCAACAGATTACATTTTTTATTTAATTTAACGGATAAAGGGACGGACATCTTACTTATCTTATCTTACTAATATTATAAATGCGAAAGTTTAGATGGATGGATGTTTATTAGTTTGTAACCTAAAATATATGGATCTCGATTAGATTTGGCAGAGGTATAGACCATAGTCTAGAAGAATACATAGGCTACTTAATATTGTTTCTTTTTTAATTCCACGCGGACGGAGTCGCGGGCTAAAGCTAGTCTTTAATATTTAAATGTCCTAGATTTTGCGCGGAACTATTTAGAAATTATGTTAAGAATCTAATTAATCAAGTTAATTGTAGAATTATAAGTTCTGTAGAGCTTTGTGAAGGTGAACAGCTATTTCATATACTCATTTATAACCTCACTCGAGTGTCAAGGTTTTTTTACCAACATCTTTGTAAGTTGTCATCAATGCGATTTCGGGGCGAAACTCTACGCGTCCTATTACTACAGATAACAAAAACCATAATTAACATATTAACTTTGTTAATGGACTTGATTTGTTGTTGTTAAAAACAGTAATATATTAGTACTAGCTGTTCCCGTGCGACTTCATCCGCATAAAGTTATGAAAATTTTATTTTATTGTTTACACGTGTCAAATTATCATTTGCAAATGTCAAAATGACATTGACATGATGACAAACCACAGCATCTCTTTCCCACATTGGGGTTTTTATCCAAAATATTTACCCCTTAAATTTAATGGCGTCAAAATATATAGCCTAAATTGTGTAGTAAGTGTAGGGCTTTTTATTAAATAAAAAGAATCATTCAAAAATATGCTGTAATTGCTGACATCTTAGGCAATATAGAAGTGTGTATTTACGCTTTAGTATAATAGTATAGAGTATAGATATGGATTAAAATAAACATTGTAAATATTCAGACTACGTATTTGGTGCGTAAAGATAAAACGTGCGTTGAATCAACTATAATCCCATCTTTTCCTTAATCTTCCGGAAAAGCAATGATCATGGTTAAACACAGGAAGTAACATCCGACAGTAACCTTTCCTTTCAGATGGAAATATATTTTAAAGCCTGTCTTCCAATGGTCCTTTATTTAATTTATGAAGACGTGTGTATTTTTGGGAAGTTCACCTATACTTTATCCTTAAAGTACATAAAGGTGAACTACGTCACCGGGAAATTACGTTAGCTCGAAAATAAATAAAAATGGTCGTTTACATTTCTGCGTCCATCTTACAGTCTTCTAGCTAGCTACCTTACAGTCAAAGACCGATCAAAATCGGTCCACTCGTTCCGGGGTTCAAACACTTATTGGAATTTGGAGTTGCCCTATCATACTCCGTTACAAATATAGATTTCGTATTAGAATGTATATTTACAGGGTCTTTAATTATTTATGTAACATTTAAAAGTTTAAAAAAAATTAAACAAAAACTCGAGTTATTTTTATTTTAAAAGTTCTGTTTGATCTTTAAACGATACGTTTAAAGATGAACTGATAAAAACGTTTATTAAAAGAAATCAGAAAAAATATAACCGTGACCTTATTTACATTATTCATTTGGATATAAGAAGATATGTCTGCCAAGCCTTTTAATGCATTATTAAAGCATTTTAATATTTGAAGTCCATTGTTTTTTATCCTTCAGTTCTTATACCAATTCTTTCAGATACAAAAAACTAAAGAATATGAAATATTATTTGTTCACAGTGGAAAGAGCAGACGCGGAAGAGAATTTAGCAAAATTGGTTTTCTATAGGTACCATACGAATGGTCCTTCGAGTCGGATTTCATTTCGCGTTAGACAGTCATCTCTATTAGATTTAGTAAGTTCATATTTCAAAAATATTGCGACAACTCGTTCATTAGAACATTACTATGTTAATTATACTGATGGAGCGTGAGACAAATACATTGTTTCGGCCATATCTAACAAAAAGGTAGTTAAAAGGCGATTAGTCATAACATATTACTGCATGACGTCACCGTATATTGTAAAGATATTTTTCTTGTTAAACGTCTTTCAAATGTTTGGGTAGAGTTTATTTTCAATGGAATTTATAGAGTTTTGGAATAACATTGACATTAGCGGATAAGGTAAATTATTAGCTTGTAATATTTTTTATATTGTTTTAAAAATATGTTGAAATAAAAACATTTACTTCAAATCTCATTATGATGATGAAGAAGAATTGATAATTAATCCAATTTTTTCCGGAATTCTCCTTCGATTTAACTACTTCGTGATTTTTCAGATCTTGATGTCTCGAGTAATTAAAGCGTTTTTCTATATTTTCATAATTTGCGATGTTATTTTTGTATGTTCATTATCTTAACCGGAATCTGCGAGTTTTTTATGCTAATATCATGTGAATGGATTGCTATAAATTACTATCGTGTTTAAAAATTAATAATTCCATTGTTCAGTTTGAGAATTAGTGTGAATTATTGCGAATTCCGTCGCTAATGAACTAACAAAGGGCTGCAGAACTGGAATTTCTTTTATAATGAAGTAACATGTAGAAATGAATTCCATTACAAATGAGGTGTTGATCATGAAATTTTTAGTTTAAGGATAGGTCTGTTAAAAAGACAAATGAAATGCGAAATAAACGATTACTAAATCTATCCAAGTTTAACATTAACATTGATTATGTTTCTTTTAATCAAAATTATACGGAAACTAGCTTTCGCCCGTGACTCCGTCCGCGTGGAATTAACAAATATAAAATTGAGTAGCCTATGTGTTCTTCCAGACTATCCTCAATGTCTATACCAAATTTCATCGAGATCCATTCAGCCGTTTAGGCTACAAACTCCAACAAACATCCATCCATCTAAACTTTCGCATTTATAATATTGGTAAGAGAAATATATGCTTTAATTTACATTAAATGATTACGTGTTTGAAAATTACAAATGTTTGTTCTGAGGTTCTAATCACTTTAATACTAATCTGTCATTAGTAAGGTCATCACAGTGTTTATTTATTTTGTTAAGACGTTAACTTTAAATAAAGTTTTAGATATTGGTTGGTAAAATGTTAGTCTATTAACGTCGTTTACACACGTTCTTATAACTGATTGTTATTTTATAGTTGAAATATTTAAAAGAGACTAATTAAAACGTGATATCTTTTTTGACTTGAATACATGAAATTGAATGCAGTTTAAATTAATGCCTTGACATAGTTATTTAGTGCAAGTAATTAAAAATAAGTGCAATGTCGAAGAAGCAAGATACACCGGAATTCAAATCGAACGAAACATGGAGGATACTGAAGAATGTGGTCATTATCAGCATTGCTTTTATGGTTCAGTTCACAGCGTACAGTGTAAGTATTATTCTATTAAAACGCCTCATAATCATATCAATTGGCACCCTTGTTATGGAATATGAAGATTATTGTTCAATTTAGACAATATTATTGTAGTTTCGTCAATAACGTCTCATTTAAGATAAGCGGTAACGACAAGTAAGTTTGACAATATGTAGTGACAGTGGGTGCCTAGTTGTATAGGTTATTATGACGCCCCAAATGGCTCTACGCTAGAGCACAACGGGTAAAGAGTACCCTCGGTTTGACCTCGCGGTAGGTGAATTTTATAAGCGATAACATCAGCTAACGAATACGAGTTCTTTTTTTTATTGCTAAAGGTGGCAAATGAGGATAATTGTAGCTTTTAATTCTGCTCTTCAAATTTCCACTAAATCGTAGTAATTCTACGCTTGCCTTGGTATCGTTACGACTAACAACATTTATGATTTAAGATAAACAAATTAGAATTGCCTTTTGCCCTTTGAGTGACCTTGTATTGCGACTATTGTCCCTGTAAATTTTCATCACAAAAGAAACGAAAGAAAGGCCCTGAATAAAATACGACAGTAAAATGTTTTGAATAATTTGTATTTCTAAATGTCGTGAAATAGATCCGGATTAAACGTTGATATTTTTTATGCAGATAATTAACCTGATTATTGACGACCTTTCTAGTCAACGTATGCGTGACAAGAAAGGTTGTTTTACCAGTTATTAGCTCATACATTATTATCTAATATAAATCTGACCCAGGGCTCGTGGAGACAGATGACGTCAGAATCGATCAGTTAAATTACAATTTATTTTGCTTATGGTTAGTGGTAAGACGTAAATGCCCTCGTTTACATATTAAAACATGATATATACTCGTCAATAATTTTTCTTAATTAAATTTATATTCTCAATATTGTTAATAATTAATATGTATTTGGATATCTCAAAAAGTAATAATATGACGGTAGCGTCACAAAAACATAACCTTCAAATAACGAATTTTAAATTCTACGTAAGGACTTTTTCAAGGATTGTTTTTTGATGTTTACCTTGTCTGAATTTGATATTTTGCTATGTAAATATTTTTGAACATTCCTATGAGATTAAATTCTATATATTAATTAAGATTATATTACGTACTTTTGCATCTTTTTTTCATGACAGTCGAAATGTTATGTACAAATTTAATAAGCTGTTTAATATGCAATAATATGTGATGTCCACAGTTATCAGTTTATACATTAGTTAACTAATAAGGAATATTTGTTTATTAATTTGATATTTAACTGGAAATAATTTACTATCGTACTTGTTTATAATAAGTCATTTAATCTGTCAACCCATAAATAAGATAGCATTTTATTACAGGGAGCAGCCAATCTACAAAGTTCAATAAATGCCGAGGCGGGTCTGGGCACGGCATCACTTGCGGCCGTGTACGCGGGACTTATCTTCTCTAATATCTTCCTTCCAGTTATCGTTATAAAGTAAGTGTTACTGCAATATTATAAAGTAAAGAATGTTTCAAAGATTTTCGTAGAGGTAGTATGCTTCTTTTTGACCGACTTCCCAAAAGGAGGGACTCAATTCGTCTGTATGTTTTTTTTATAACATCTTTGTAGAGCTACGAACTTCTTTTGTTTAACATACCTGAAGGTGGTAACGCTACGAGATATTGTCTTTACACGAACCTCTCTACGTGCTACCTTTCTTCAATATCCCTGTTTAGAGCTACCAGGAAGCATGGAATCTTAGGTTGTGTTCTCTTGTGATTTATTTTAGCATACTCATGTATGTATCTCAAGCAAAATAATTGTTAATAGAGTATCGCTTAACCATACGAAATTATGTCTTTAATGGATTCCTAATAAATTTAAGGTGTAAGATGAACTAGCCAAGCGTATGGACTCGAAACTTGTTTTTTAACGAATGTCAAGGACACAATTCCGTTTTCTCATATCTAATTATCTAAGTAATTTTGAGGTAATATGTATCGCCTTTTTGTCTTGGCCGAATAATACTTTTAGAGAATTTTTTCCACAGTTCCTTATTTAAAGCATTACATTTCTACTTTTTTTTAAAGATAAAAGGTGTGTTATATGTCAGAGTACTTTGCGCATATTAAAGAATTTAAATGCTTCTTTGCTTTTATCCTGAAACCTATCAACTTTGTATATGTAGTATACACGAATACACAACGGAATCAATTATGCGGTTTTTATTACGTTTTTTTTATTTTTATAATATCGCTTTTAGAGTTGAAAGTGTTAAGATTGAATGTGGATGGCTCCAAAAGTAGAAGACTGATGAAAGTATGGATGGATTGTGTGAAAGAGGATATGCTTAAGAACGGAGTGGATTCAGATATGACGGCTGATAGAGATGTATGGAAGAGCAGCACATACTGTGCCGACCCTCCGTAATGGATAACGCCAAGTGGATGATGAATAACGCATTTTGAGTATTTTCATATTTACAAGAATGATTGAATTTGTTGACGACCCGAATTCATATTTTCGAGTGAATTTATCCTTAACTAGATTTATGTAAATATCTTTAGTTCACAGTATGTTCCCACTTCATGTATTATATGTACATAAAATATTGTCCTCCCTCTTTATCCAATAATAGCAAACAAGAGGGATGATACCCATGTTCGAGTGTTGCAGAGACTCATGCTAAAGAAAACTTTGACTGTGATTCGTGTGCAGATGGCTGGGTACGAAGTGGGCTATGGCAGTGTCATTCGTCACGTATATGCCTTACATCGCTGCACAGCTGCTGCCTCGCTTCTGGACCCTCATACCAGCTGGACTGTTCGTGGGCTTCGGCGGCGGCCCACTCTGGTGCTCGAAATGCACTTATTTATCTGTTGTGAGTATATTTACAATACAATGCCTGTATCAAATAAAAGTGGCTATAGACTTCTAATTGGCGCAATATTTGCACCTACCTTTGCCTCTTTAACATTTAAAGAACATGCATATTAGGTTTACACCTTCGACTAAACTATCTTACAACTGCAAAGTCTCGCTTTCTATGAGCTTATATGGAGGTGCGCCCACTACTCGATTTTTAGTTGTGCTACTAAAATGTTGAATTTGCAGCGTAACAATAGGGAATATGCATGTATTTTTTTCTTTTTTTAAATGATTCTACTTGTTATAAAATAACCGCAAAAAAAATTGACGCGAAAATATTCTACCATTGAGCTAAAAATAATAAAATAAAATTACGACCATTTTCGAGCGACTAAAACGCGACCGAAGTTGTCAATAGACAATTGACGTCAATCGTCTATTCCATTCATAACATACGCTCAAATGTCACTTCGACTTAAAACACAACAAAGTTTCTCAAGGTCAGAAGTCAAAAATCTCTTTCTTACTTAGACCTTACTAATTTAGTTACTTGTGTATTACATTATTATAATTAGCAGAACTGTATAGTTATGTCGTTATTGTTTTCGAGTAGAGTCGTGGTCAATGAGTTATTGTCTGATGTCTTCGGATGTTAAAAGAGATCGTAAAATATCAACATTGTTGTGAAGATTCACACGTCCTTTTGTTCATTGTATTTAACTTAATATAGGTATAAGTACTTTGATGTATGTGAACGTAAATTCAAAATATTGTAAGTAAATTGTAAATGTTTTGGAATGGATTTTTAAATCTCAAGACATAGCATAAAATACCCATAAAATATGAGACATAAAAATAAACTCTTTGAAAATTGTATATATTAACAATTTTCATATTAATTAATTTTTTAAATGTATAATTTCAGGTATCAGAAGCGCACAGCAAGATATCGAATATTTCAGCGGAGGCGCTGCTTACACGGTTCCTCGGATTATTCTTCATGATATTCCAGTTAAATCAAGTCTGGGGAAATCTCATTTCTTCTTTAGGTGAGTGTATTAGACTCCTTTTTCACTAATATATTTAAGTCGGACGCACTGGTGGAAAAGAAGTCTTAACTACCTATGTAGATATTTTTAGATTATAAAATAGGAATCAAATAAAAAAAAGATATTTGTTGTCGTTTTTATTTGTTTAAAAATATGGTAACAAAATATTTGAAAAACGAACTAAATGTTTATTGTAGAGGCTGCTAATAACGATTTACATATTCTTTTTAAGAAAATTTATCTTTTCTATCGAGACTTTAATAAATGTTCGTGTTAAAACCTACTTTATACTCTGAGCAAATTTTAATGTCTTACAATCAGTATTAACCTAATTTTGATATCAAATACCCATTAGTTAACTTGCGTAATTGCACTCAACGATAGACTAATAAGACAAGAATTAACGATCTAAAGGTAATCTTAGTCGGCAATTTGTTTTGATGTCACGATCGATGGCAATATATTATAGTTATGATACAATTTTAACATAAATTCCATAAAAAAAAACAATATTTATTTAGCTATCAATATAAAAATTTGTAATTTTAATATTGAATTGTTAACGGGGACATGATCAAGAAGGGAGTGAGTTATGTGGAGGAGAAAAACTTGCCGTGTCACTACGGGAGTAGGATAAGGAGGAATATGATGATTGTCATTTTTGTAACGTGTTTTCTTCCATTTCTTTAGTCTTTTAATGCAACAAATGTTATGTAATTATAAAATATTAAGCTTAAAGAGGCTAAACTTAGCAATGTTAGTTCAGTATAAAATAATGCAAACGGTAAAATACAGCAAACATCCTGTTTATTTTGATTATTGCTAATCTTCGCTTACTGTATGGCTTGCGAATTTAATAGCAAAGATTTGTTCTTGCTATTTGATCATTAACAAAGCAGTAGGGTTATCACATAATCCCAAAATCATACTTAAGATAAAACTCTATTACACTCTAGAAGTCTAGGATAACATCTTTTATTACTAACTAGGTGATAAAATCCGGAGATTATTAAGAAGGTAAACGTTTAACTAAGAAATGAAATTTGAGCCTTTTATTCCATGTCGTTGTTGAGGCATAATGTTCTTCAAAGCACTAATATCCCATTTAAATAATTCTACAAATTGTTTTTTGCAGTCCTCTCATCAGGTGACAACGAGGCGGCGGTGACCGCGCTCAATGAATCCCTTATCCCGGAGCTGTGCGGAGCCAACTTTCTGCCAAGCGCTGACGCTGGCGATGCATTACAGCCACAGCCACCTGAGAAAATACAGATGATCGTTGGTGAGAAACAACATTGGGAGAACCAAATATTATTTACCTACAGAACAGTGAATCAAATGCCCATTTCCACTAAGCGTCTTGTACAGCAGTTGCGTTCATGCTAGAGGAAACGTATAACTAGAAAAAGGTGGTTGTGACCTATATGACCTAAAGTAGAAATTAGATTTTTTCTGTTGTACTCTCTGAATATTCTCAGAATGCTTTGCTTTATCGACTTGTGGTTCTGTCTCCTAAAACAATCTAGAATAATATTATAATCTGGAAATATTTGTATTTTTGTATGTATTTGAATAACGCAAACGATTTCGAAAATTCTTTCACCACTCGAAAGACAATTTATCTCTGAGTAACATAGGCTATATTTTTTATATTTCTTAATTTCACGCGGAGGAAGCTGTAAACAACAGCTGGTTATTTAATATTAGATTTCAATAGTTTTACTTCTGGCATTATCTTCATTGCAATTTACAAAAGTATACAAATTTTCTTTACTTAACTATTTTCTATTTCAGGGATATACTTGGCATGTATGGCTGGTGCTGCGCTTATTGTTGCTGTTGGTGTGGATTCCATGAAAAGGTTATTCTTAATTCATTTATTTTGGGAGTTTATTTGAAATCTTTAGTTGTGTTTGTACTAATTTACTATTTTCAATATCTTCAGATACGATACGGGGCGTTCCGGGTCAGGTTCAGGAATGTCCGGCATGGCGTTACTAGTTGTAACACTCAAGTTGCTCATAGAACCCAACCAGTTGATGCTCGTCATTATAAACGTCTTTATTGGATTACAACAGGCGTTCTTTGGTGCAGATTTTACCGCAGTAAGTTCTCTCTTAAATAGGTTAAATACGTCTTTAATATATCCCTATTAAGGACTAACAAGTTCCAAATTCTTTCTCGAGCGTTTATTTAATTAATAGTGGATTTAAAAAATACGTGAGCAAATTCACAAGTTTGTTATCTTTAAGTTTCTTTGCTATTATCTTTTGAAAGTATATTTTTTACTTACATTATTTTTGGAGCAAATGTTTCCAAACTATTTTGGTATTTTTTTTTATCAGGCGTTCCTAATTTCCAGGCATTTGTATCATGCGCTATCGGCACAGGTACTGTGGGTTTCGTTATGATGACGTATGGGGTTGCTGACGCGATCGGTTGCGTTGTTACAGGATACATAGCGAAGGTAAGCTTCGCAATAGCGAAAATGTCATATGAGTTAAGGAGAAAAAGATTCATTATTGCGTTTGGTGGTGAAACAGACATTGGTTCATGTTGACTCAAGCTGGTATATAACTTTTAGGTGACTGGTCGCTTGCCATTGCTATGCACAGCGGCTATCGTCCAGGCGGGGTTGTTTGTGTCCATTCTGACATGGCGGCCGCATCCCAGCGAGGAATATGTCCTATACGTGATTGCTATACTCTGGGGATTGTGTGACTCCGTTTGGATTGTGCAGATAAATGGTAACTATAATATATAAATACAAAAGTGACTACTAAATTAAGAAATGCTATGTCTTTTAGTGGATGGAGAAAATACAGGTCACTTCATTGAAGGATTCATTTATATAAAAATAATTAGATATACTTTTATTATAAAACTTTTTATGTAAAGTTTTAAAAAATAAGACGATATATCGAGTCGAAATAAATAGTATCAGTTTATAGTGTGTCTAAATAAATTAGATTAGTTTGACAATTCACTTCAAATTTAGTAGGAATGGGTTGTGTAAAATTAGTTGAATCTTATCGATTTTCGATTTTTATTCTTATAGAAGTTGGAATCGATAGAACTTATGAATTTCAAAAAAAAAACATTGTTTTCTCAAATTAATAACAACTAATAAGAGTATTCATAACAAATTCAAATTCATAACAAATAATAAGAGTAAGCAAATGTTTATTACTACTGCAGCCTACGTAATCAAATTGGATTTCGCTATTATTTCCGTCATTGCTGAATTCTCTACACTATAATCAATAATAGAATTATCCTCAAAATTAGTTAATAAGAAAATAATAATTTTAGATAGTTCATAATTGTTCGCTATGGGTGTTTGTTTCATCACTACGATACCTGTCTATTAAATACGGCATTTGCCTTCATACAAATTTAATTCGAAACTTCATATGCGTCATTTATCAAACTAAACTAAGTTATTTAGACAAACTATAGTAATATTTAAGTTTATTTTGATGAAACTATAACCCAAAATAAATGTGTTTATTTGAATATTTGCTTTATGAATCATAAACGCGCAGTTTTGTAGAGGTCTTGATAACTAAATTGTGAAATGTATGATATTTATTAAAATAAATTAAAATTGTGTAGCCTAGTATTTTACGTAGTTTTTTAACACTTTTATAATGTAAAATATTTTTTACAGCGTATTACGGAATCCTGTTCCCGGGCAGAGAAGAGGCCGCGTTTTCCAACTTCAGGTTGTGGGAGTCCGTGGGGTACATCATTGCTTACGTCATATCTCCATACTTGAGGACCAGGGCCAAGACCTACCTGCTTATCGTGATGATGATCATCGGCATCGCTCTCTACTTTGTCGTCGAGTACAGAGATAGAAGAGCTAAGAAGAAATTAGAAGAGAAGAAGAAGGATCTTTATACTATTGGTTGTGAAAATTTTGCGTTTCAAAATGTCGAATAATATGTGATAAATTTAGTGTTAAGTGTTTTTTTTATAATAAATGTACTTTTGTTAATTTGTTGTTTCTTTTGTATATGTATTTTGAAAGGAAATTCATAATTACTTAATTCTATGACCTTATCACACTTTTGCATTTCGGAGATATTTTGCTTTGCTTAATTAAATTATGTCAATTTAACAATAATATTGCAAATTAATAGTATAGTTTATTAAGACATAAAATGAAGGCATTTTAGTTATTTTTATTACTAAGGGCAAAAAACAAATTTAAAGTAATTTATAGTGCATATTTTGATATATTTATTTTGAATTCAGTTGATAGGTCTTCTAACACTGGTTGATTTTAAAACTGGCTCTTTGGAAGTATAACAGTAACTATATAGTAATAATTTCTCTAGTACTTGTATTAATAAATAAAAATGTTTTATTGATGTTTTAAAACATGAATATATACGAAAATGCCAACTAAGTAGTAACTTAACAATACCTAAACCTATTGGTAAACTTGTTTTTAATATATTATGCTACAATTGTAAAACGTTCATTTTGTTTTCCACTTCCAGACGTTACGACATACTGTAAGAATTTAATTTTGGCGGCTGATATCATTTGCCGTTCAAAGTAATAGGTTCATAACAGTTTGTTTGCTTCTTAGTCTTCTCATGGATATGAAAAAATAAAGCGCTCGTAGTCATTTTTACATATGGTATTAACTAAATTTCTAGCTAGTTTTGTAACATAAATGTTTTGTTAAATTTTACCATCACAATTGATACAAAAAAACAAATATGGATATATTATTTTTAAGACATACATGAGTTATAAATATGTTTGTCGCGCGTTACAGTTTAGTACAATGGAAACGCACACAGCTGCAGACCGCAGGCTGCGCTTGCGCCGGTGCTTTTAGCTTAGTTACGTTCCTATTACCTCATTGTTCACTCCGCGCTCGAGATCCTATTTCGATTATCGATTTTAATAATCGATATAAAATTAAATTCTTTCTTAAGTGCCACTTGTGATTGGTTACAAAGTTTTAATATTTACAGTGAATATTTTAAAAGGTAAGTTGATTTTAAAATAAAATGTAAGCTATATTTACATATTCTAAAAGTTTGTAAAAATGGTTTTTAACTTAAACAGTTTTGTTCCTTTGTAGTTTGCTAAAACTGGGAAAAAAATATTTACCCACTTGTTAATTTTTATACAAATATTTTCTTTATTATTTTGGATTAAAAATCGCTTTGTTTACTGTTTTGACCTCTTTTTCGCATGACTAGAGATCGCAAGATGAGAAGGATTTCATCACCAAACGTTAATTATCACGTATGTAACAATAACCTTATGAATTAGGAAATGGTACTTAAAATAGCGTGAGAAAGGTCAACCATGAAACATATAAACACAAATTATTTAATTTTCAAACGCATTGTTAGAGCGTGCGCACACTTGAAACTAAACTATCGCACAAGTGTTTAGTCTCTTGGTACATATGGGCTTATATGGAGGTGCGCACACTACTCGATTTTTAGTTGGGCGATAAAACAATTGAATTGCAAAACAATCGACAATCGCACAATAATTGTCCGATATTTTAGTCCGCACTTAGTAATTGGGTAAGCATTATTTACAGTTAAACTAAGTATATATGATACGTCACGTCGACCTTCGGTATTGATTCCTTATCTGATTTTTTTCATAGTAAATCTACACTAAAGTGTTGATCAAGTTATTTTCTACGAGTAAGAAAAGGCTTTCATACTTTTTTAAGACTGTCTTTAATCAGGTTGGATAATGTGAGATTTAAGTTGTGTTTTACAGGACAAGTAAGCGTAGGACAAAAATCCTTGCCAACTTCTATCAGCGTGTCCGATATGACCTCATATTTCATATTCTAGCCAACGGTATAAAATAGATTATTTTTTTATTTTTTATGCTTTATACCGATCCGTTCACTCATATTGTTAATTATTTTTGTATTCATCATACTTTCATACTAATATTATAAATGCGAAAGTTTACATGGATGGATGGATGTTTGTTCGAGTTTGTAGCCAAAACGGCTGAACGGATTTCGATGAAATTTGGTATAGATGTAGAGGATAGTCTTTTTTATTCCACGCGGACGGAGTCGCAGGCGACAGCTAGTATTTCATATAAATAAACCGGTTTAACAATACATATGCAAATAGTACGGAAGTTTCGTTACATTTGCCCATTTCAAATATTAGAGGTCAAAGAAAATTGGTCACGTCAAGTCGATTGTTATATCGCTAGATTAAGATTCAGACAAAAAGTTCATTACATTGAACGATTAATTTTAAATTAAATTAAATCCTTGCGCCTATAATGTATAGCTTTTTAAACTTTTTTAGAATTACCGCAAACATACATTTGTGTTTATTATAAACTTCTTTGTTAAAAACAGGAAACAGAAACCTTAATGTTATGAAGTAAAATTAGACACTGATATAATTAAAAATCATAACACAGTCTATTAATTAGCAGTTGTGAGACTGCAAACAAAAGCAAATTATTTATTATAATTAATAAAAAACATAGTTTTTGAACGTTTAATTTTGTTCCGGTTTAATTTATCAACAATTAAAATAAAAGCAATACTAGCAATAACAATTCTAGACTTCATACTTCATGATAACAATCAAATGTAATAAACTACAAGATAACTGTCAGACCTTGACCAATCCTAGCTTAAGGTCAATAAATATAAATTCACTTCACATTTTATCAATGCAACTCTTGTCTGGATCAATCGAGGCTGAACCCATGCGTATACGCATTATTGTAAAGATTTTGTTGAATCCATTGGCCAAGTAATATCTAAAAGTATTAATAACCAATAATATGTTTAACATCAGAGCAAGCTTCTAGATTTTCTAGTATTTACGGAACCCCATAACATAGTTTTATTTAGTAATAGCTTTAAAAATAATAAAAAAGAAATGAGAAATATAGCCTATGTTTCTCACCAGATAAATTACCTCTCTAACGGTGAAAGAATATTTAAAATCAGCCCAGTAGTTTTTGAGCCTATTCATTACAATTAAACAAAGTTTTCACCTTTATAATATTAGTATACTCGTATATAAGCGTCCCGCCCCGGCTTCGAATTCGCCCACTGGTACAAAAACGTTTCAAGCGACACTTTGGAAATCCCCAAAATTATCAGTGTCTCTCTACATTGTAGTATACTTTTATTATATAAGCCTTCATCTTGGTCTGCTCTATTTATAACTAGCTGTTCCCGTGCGGCTTCATCCGCATGAAATTATGAAAATTTTATTTTATTGATTACATTTGTTAAATTACCAATATCAAATGACATGACAAACATTAGCAATCTTTCTTTCTTGATGTTGGCATCAACTTATGGTCTCTTTCCCATATTGAGGTTTTTATCCAAAATATTTACTCCCTAAGTTTAATGCCGTGAAAATATATAGCCTTAAGCATGACATAACAGTAAATATTTTTATTAAAAAAATAATTATTCAAAAACATGCTGTAATTGCTGATATTTTAGGCAACAACGAAGTGTGTGTTTACGCTTTATTATAATAGTATAGAAAAATGTCATCAAAGTCGGTCACGTAGCTTTAAAGATCTCAGCATTCATAGGGAAAAGCAAACAGCGGTAAACGATTTTGTTTTACACATATAGTGATTTTTAGGACTATGCAAACAAACGGTTTGGCTGAATTTATAGCAATATTAATTTCTAGAGGTCCCGTCCCACATTTACTAGAATAATGGTATTCAGCATAAACACCGTAATACATGCGTTAAATATTTTATTAAGAGTAATATAAAAATACCAAGCAATAAAAGTTTTTATTTATTATTCTTTAATTGCAAGTTTACTGCTTTAAGGGATATTGACATTATTATAAATAAGATCAATAAAATGTTTAACCTAGAAAAGATATAGAGCGGAAATAGGCAATAAACTTAGAAACTAGATTAGTGTTATTGTTCGTAGACAAGGAAGTATATGATAATTTTGTACCAATTATTTTATGTGAATGAATAAGGGTAAGTTTCCACTGCCAACGTTGGTAATAAATAGATATACATTTTTCTCTAAGGTCTCTACTTTTTCGACATTAAATAAAAGGGACGTCTATAAGATTGTATATGTGTTTCTGTAATTTATTGTAGTTCCAAGACTATGGTCTAGTATACTTCTTAGAGCGGGTGCACACTTTTGACAAAACTATTGTACAGATATTGTGCGATTGTCGACTGTCAATTGTTTCGCAGAGAATACAACTGATTAGTTTTACAATCAAATATCGATTAGTGTGTGCTCATATAAGCTCAAAGAAATCTAAGCGAGACTAAACAGTTGTGCGGTAGTAGAGTTTCTCTTAATGTTATTTTATTTCCTACAAGTTATATAATATTAAAGATGATTCATTTCCAATTGTCGTATGCAATTACGTGCATTGATTTGAATACTCGTATCTGAACTTTATTCAACTAAAGTATATTTATTGAGGGAAATCCCTGACAGGTTTGTATGTTTTCCGTGTCTTGTGGATATGTTTTTACGATTACGCTTGTATCGTATGTGATGTGATCTAATGTCATCTATACTTCTCATAATCTATACTTCTCATAATCTATACTTCTATAATCTATATCTATCTATACTATCATAATAAAGCGTAAACACACACTTCTTTGTTGCCTAAGATGTCAGCAATTACAGCATATTTTTGAATAATTCTATTTTTATTAAAAAGCTCTACACTTACGTCACGCTTTAGGTTATATGTTATCATGCCATTAAACTTAGGGGGTAAATATTTTGGATAAAAAGCCTAATGTGGGCAAGATACCATAAGTTGCTGCCAATATCAAGGAAGCAAGATTGCCAAGGTGTGTCATGTCATTTTGACATTTGCTATAGATAATTTGACATATGTGAACAAAATCATAATTTCATGAGGATGAAGCGACATGGGAACAGCTAGTAATATTATAAATGCGAAAGTTTAGATGGTTGGATGTATGGATGTTTGTAGCCTAAAGCGCTGAACGGATTTCGATGAAATTTAGTATATGGTAGATGTAAAGGACAATCGGAAAGAATGCATACTTGCTTTTGTTTTTTTTAATTCCACGCTGACGGACTCGCGGGCGAAGGCTAGTAGTGACATAATAGAAATAACTTTGGAAAAAATATTTTTAAATAAGTAAGTGTTTCAACTGGCGTTTAATTTTTTTTATAATAATATTAAATTATGCGGTATTGTCTGATTGTTAGCAAAACTAGTGGATTTTTTTGCATTATGTATAAAACCGCAAGGGAAGCGAATTTATGCGACAGTTTGGCAAAAAAATACATAATGGTATGACTGTAGCAGAGTAAAACCCAAATTGTTGTCCGTGTTTGTCCGTATTTATTCGTAATCATTATTAAAATAATTATTGACGTAGGCAGTGTACATTTTTGATTACTTTATTATTTTTTTATTTGATTACTTATCTTAAATGCTTTAGATGGTTTTTTTTAATCAAAGTTTTTTTTAGAATAAACTTAGACATTACGTTAGTGTTAAGATAAAGTACTAATGTGTTTATTTATTAATAAACAAGTCATGTTCTTATGCGTGTTCCATATCTCTCAATACGATGTATTCGAATAATAAACTACAAGCAATTACATTAATAACAGTTTTTATAAAATATATCATGAATAAATAAGCTTTGGTCTTTATAGAGCACTTTACATTTCATTGTTTTAAAAAAATAGCTGTTCCCATGCGACTTCATCCGCAAAAAATTATAATAATGTCATTTTATTGTTCACATTTGTCAAATTATCAATTGCAAAAGTCAAAATGACATGACATGATGTCAAACCATGGCAACCTTGCTGCCTTAATGTTGGCAACAACTTATGGTCTCTTACTCACATTAGGGTTTTTATCCAAAATATTTACCAATAAGTTTAACGGCGTGAAAATAAATAGCATAGCCTAAAGCGTGTCTTAAGTGTAGGGCATTTTATTATAAAAAAAGAGTTATTCGAAAATATGCTGTAATTACTGACATCTTAGGCAACAAAGAAGTGTGTGTTCACACTTTATTATATTAGTATAGATAGTATGACAATTTTGTACACTAATTAAAATCACAACTCGCGTGTAATCCGAAGTATGAAGCGACTACGTTTAGACCCAACGGGAGTTTTTCATTAGTAATTGTGCAAGTTTTAGCTTGTTTTCAACTAAGTGAGATTGTTTTTTCATTTCAAATTTAATCTATCTTTTTCCCCAGGTTGTACAGAATGCCGATCGCTAGCCCAGTGGTGTTTGGCAGTAACGAGAAATGGCGCATCAATCGGAACATCTTAGTGCTTGGTTTTGCGTTTATGGTGCAGTTCACTGCGTTCCACGGCGCCGCCAACCTCCAGAGCTCTGTCAACAGTGACGCTGGCGCGGGCACATTTACGCTCGCAGCGATATATTTCTCACTTATCTTGTCGAATATCTTCCTCCCAGCGATTGTTATCAAGTGAGTTTAAAGCTTTTAGGTTGACTACTTTACATTAGAACTAACAAAAGGTATTTCGTATTACTGATATAACGAATTATTAATCACTTTTTATAGGTTAGAGATAGGATATACAAAGGGAAGGACATGTTATTAGAAGAGGTCGGAAAGGGGAAGAACACTTAAATAAGCAAATTGATAATCAAAACTTATAACACTCTCATTTATTTTTTTAACAGTGGTAGAGCCCGCTTTAACATCTTCGCACGAATGGGCCGGCTGGCCTGGTGGAATAACACGACCACACAGAAGACAGGCGTGAAATGGAAGCAATTCCATGTTTCGTCTGATGAGTGTGGCGCCGAAAGCCTAATTTTAGTCCCTTTCCCTTTCAACCCTTTTTTAAGAGGAAAGGATGGGAAGGAAAAGTGGATTTGACGGTGGAGGAGACGCATAGAAAGGGGAAATGTCCTCTTTATGTGCGTCTCCTCCTCCGTCAATTAAGGGTAGTCAACGCATCTGCAATTGCGGATGTTTATGGGCAACGGTCGCTTTCCATTTCGGTGGATGCCACCTTGGCAAACGAACAAGCGGCCACTATTTTTATATAAAAAAATATATATGCATACATACAGTGATGTAAGTTTGAAATCGTTACTGGCCAGGGTGAATTTATCAAGTTGTGTTTTGCAAAATAATTTAAATTTTAATTATTTATTCCTAATTGTTAACAGCGTTATTAATTTATTAAACTCGGAGAGCGGAACCGGTTCGCCTTGGGGTTACAGCCGACAGCTTCCACCCTCTCTCTTACAAATTGTTAATTTGTTTGTTTGTTATACAGATTGGGGTTTTACAATTAACTATAAAGGTCAATCGTGGATTTGTAAGAATTTTTGAACTGATTGTTGATGTCATTTTTTAAATATTAAGCATTGCACGTAACATCATAATATAATATCTTGATATATCGCGGACACAATATAAACCTAATATATCGTCAGTTTATACACGTCTTACCTTAGGGATCGAATTTAAGATAACATGGGCCTAGGTAATTAGACTGACAGGGCTCACCTTGCATTGTTTTTACTGTAATGTGGTTGAATTTCTATACTTCCTCTTTCCTTCCTTTGAATTCCCTTCAATTTGTTTTCTAATAAAGCCTTCTTTGTGCAGATGGCTGGGTTGCAAATGGACAATAGCTCTGTCGTTCATAGCGTACATGCCGTTTATAGCGGCGCAGTTTTATCCCAGACTCTATACACTAGTGCCTGCTGGACTTATGGTCGGTTTCGGCGGGGGACCGCTCTGGTGTGCCAAGTGTACATACCTTGCTGTGGTGAGTTACGAGATTTATAGAGCTACAAAATAAACAATAACCTCTAGATACTTTGTATAAGGAAATACTATGTGGAATTATCTGTCTAGAGGTATTTCCACTGTAGGAAAAATAACAGCTGTCATATCAAAGAAGAGTTGCACAGAATACGGATTACTTCTAGCAGTATTTCTAGTGTTAAAAAAATTGCAAGTTTTAAAACATTACAATTTACTCAACTTGTTTTAAATATATTTAAAAAAATAATTAAAAACATTCGCACGTTCGTACCCGGACATTATATCGGATCTGATTTAAGCGGACTTGAAGGCGGATACATTGAATTATTGCAATACAAGTTTAAAAATAAAAACAATATTTGAATTCAGAAATCTCTTTTTATGGTTGTATCGCCCTTAATTTATATTTACTTAAATATCTTACTAATATTATAAATGTGAACGTTTAGATAGATGGATGTTTGTTAGAGTTTGTAGCTTAAAAGGCTGAACGGATTTCGATGAAATTTGGCATAGATGTAGAGAATAGTCTGGAAGAACACAAAGGCGTGTGCCTTTTTTTAAATTCCACGTGGACGGAGTTGCTGGCGAAAGCTATACAACTCTTATAAAGGATAGTTGCTTTTTACGAACATTATTATCTATGCAAATTCTTTCTTACTTATTAAAGCTTTCCATCAAGAGAAGGTTATTGAACTTTAATTCCTTTGTTTTGAAACTAAAGGGACATTGGTCTGGTGTTCAAGGTTATTTTAACAAATAATCACTGCCTTATTAGTATCTAAGGATGGATTAATCGGCGAGATATTTAAATTTCATACATATTTAGACATACGATGTTCCCGAATATATTTTAAAGTATCATTCTGTCCATTGTACTTTGTAAGGTAAGAGCGGGCGCACACCTTTGACTAACCTATAGCACGATTGTCGGTTGTTTCGCAGCTCATTCAACTGTTTAGTTGCACAACTAAAAATGGAGTAGTGTGCATCTCCATATCTTATCTTACTAATATTATAAATGCGAAAGTTTAGATGGATGGATGGATGGATGTTTGTTAGCGTTCGTAGCCTAAACGGCTGAACGGATCTCCATGAAATTTGGCACAGGATTATAGCATAGTCTGGAAGAACACATAGGCTACTTTTTATCCCTGGAATAGTTACGGTTCCCGTGGGATTCATTAATTTAGTTTTTTAATGTTTACTCGATCATTCTGCAGCGGTTCAACATATCTTATTGAAATTTGGCACAGATATAAAACAAAGTCTGGAGTACACGTGGGATAACCTTCATCCCCGAGAAATGTCCGGTTCCCGAGGGATACGTAGCTTTTTGTAGTTTATATAGTTTGTATGTTTTCTAATACCACGCGGACGAAGTCGCGGGCAACAGCTCGTAAGCTAATAAGAATTAAAGCGCTACTAAACAGTTGTGCGATAGATTAGTCAAAGGTGTTCGCGCGCTCTTGTAGTAAATTAATGCGTATGTGCTGTCATAGTAACGTCTATTGTGATTGATTCGGCTTTATTATGGATTCCACAATAATCTTAATTATATGCAAATCGTTATTGACGTGGAACGAAATAACGTGATATTAATAATTTACATTTACTATTAGGATTGAATTGCTAAGTATGTTTTTGTTTTTATTACATGCGTTTTGATGTAATAATTCAATTTAACTTAAAGTATCAAGAAACTTGTTAAAAATACGTATAAAGTACACTTTAAACTATAAATGATTTTATTATGTTACAATTGATTCAAAAGTAATTTGTAGTAATCTGTTCAGATTTTACATAAAAATTAATCTGTGAAATCAAAACCAACTGTTATCATGTATAATTGTTAGGTTACGAAGGTTTGTTAGTGACATTTAAACTGTTAAAAAAAACAATTATGAGGTAAACGACTTTTTATTTGATTACTTTATCTCTTTCTCCAAAGTGCGTTTAATATTTCAGGTTGCAGAACCGTATGCAAAACTGTCGGGAATTTCAGCGGATGTGCTGGTCGTTAGGTTTTTCGGTTTATTCTTCATGTTCTACCAAATGGCACAGATCTGGGGAAACCTTGTTTCGTCAGCAAGTAAGTTATGTTTACTTATATAAAGATATTTTTATTTTTAGAGTGGAAGGTCGATTAATACTAAAAATAGGTATCAGAAAACACATTTAAAAATAAAACAAAAACATTACTATGCGAAAGATTAGCTACAGGCCAACTGTCAGTTCGAACTGAGCGTATGAAGCGGACTTCATTGATAGTATGTAGAAAGTTTCTTGAAAAAAAAAATGTATTCAATTACTAAAACTAGATACAAGAAAATTAGTTATGTTCATTCAAGGAATTTCGTTTATAAGCTTGTGACCGTAAATACCAACCAACCCACGCGTACGTAACAAGTTGATTGTGCAAAATTAAATTTTAGCTTTAAATATAGAACAAGGAAACGGAGACAGGCATTTGTCGAGTAACGATCATAGACATAGTTTTGTTTTTGACATCGCTGACGGAAGTACACAGCGACCTTGACTTGACATAGACAAGTTCTTGAAGGTCAAGGATTATGCAATACAACAAGTAACTTTTAAGGGCTTGGTTAAATGTAATTTGGATTTTTTTTTCATTCTATTTATTCCCGACGTGTTCTTGATATTGCCCAACAAATTGAGGAATGCGTGGAGTAGTTAATTATTATGTTTTTAAATATTTGACTACCGTCAATCTTAACCATCAGTTGTAAGGTATTGATTAATAATTTTTTATTGGTTGACGGTTTTATATTTTTATTTTCTTTATTAATAGTTTTATCGTCTTCTCTGGGCGAGACGGTGACCTACCTGAATGATACGCTTGTGTCAAGTACATCAGATCTGGTCAGCAATATCTCACTACCAACTGTGGACTTCGGAGCCACGTGTGGTGTCAACTTTTGCAGCGGCTCTACTGGACATGTAAGTAAAAAGACGTCGCCCTATACGACGTATGTCCTTATTTCTATAACAGTGTTTGTATTTGCTTTACAATTAAGTTATCGTATTATCTGTCTTATTTTGTAGGAAAACAGAAACCTTGAACCACCATCGCCTCTGAAAATCCAAGTGATCGCAGCGGTGTACTTAGCCTGTATGGCCTTCGCTGTAATCCTGGTGTTTGTTGGCGTTGACTCCTTAAAAAGGTACAATGTTTATTTTTGTCAAAACTGATAGTAATTGTCAGTGAGTAAAGGTATAATAAAGTAACTACCAAACATCCTGTATAATAAATCTTATATATTCTTGTTATACTTCTAGGTACAGCGGTGACCGACCGGGGGTGAGTAAAGGCAAGTCGGGTCTAGTACTGCTGGCGGTGACGCTGCGGCAGCTTCGCCATCGGTATCAGCTGCTGCTGCTGCCTGTAATCGGGTATATTGGCGCGGAGCAGGCATTCATGGCGGCGGACTTTACGCAGGTAGAGTCTAAGAAACCTAATGCAATCTTCATTAAATAATCCAACAACCTAAACCATGACAACCACCAAAGATATACTAGAAAAGAGGCTTGAGTAAGACTTCTAATGTGACCTTCGTTTTTATTTACTCAATTAGAACAGACTGAAGATAGTGAAGAATATCTTAGTAGATTTATATATAGTGGCAGTCATTTAAATAAGATTGACAGTTTTTATGCAATTCATTTTTCTTCGCAGGCTTTTGTGGGATGTGCATACGGGATTAGTAACATCGGGTTCGTGATGATCTGTTTCGGCGTGTTCAATGCGCTGGCCGCCCCGCTCGCCGGCGCTATTGTCAAGATCACCGGCAGATATCCCGTCATGCTTACCGCCTTGGTAAGTTGTTTAACTACTAGCTTTTGCCCGCGACTCCTTCCATGTGACATTAAAAAAAAGTAAGTAGAATATGTGTTCTTCCTGACTGTACTTTACATCTATGCCAAATTTCATCGAGACCGTTCAGCTGTTTAGGTTACAATCTCTACCAAATATCTATCCATCCCTCTAAATTTTCGCATCTATGATCTTAGTATGTCTGTAATAAGTAAGTTAGTAAAAAGACAAAAGGGACCTTTCACTTTAAATATCGTACTTGTCACAGAATATAAATATCTCTTTTGAATTTCAGGTTCTAAACCTATGCCTGTTAAGCGCATTGTTACTGTGGCGGCCCAGCCCTGACCAGTGGCTTGTATTCTTCGTGCTCGCCGCTATCTGGGGGGCAGCTGATGCAGTGTGGCTCGTGCAAGTAAATGGTGATTACCTTAAATGAATTTCTATGCTCTATTTTTGCTTAACAGTAGAATGTATAAACATTTTCTTAAGAATTGCATTGCATTCTAGACTAGCTGTTCCTGTGCGGCTTCATCCGCGTGAAATTATAAAAACTTTACTTTACTGTTTACATTTGTCGAATTACCAATTGCAAATGTCTAAATTACCGTTACCATAACCTTGACCCCACATAAAGGTTTTTTTTTCAAATCATTAACCCCTAAGTTTAATATCGTGAAAATATATAGCTTAAAGCGTGTCATAAGTGTAGGGCTTTTTATTAAAGAAAAAAAATATTAAAAAACATCCTGTGATTGCTGACATCCTACGCCACAAAGTAGTGCGTGTTTACGCTTTGTTATGTTAGTATAGATAGTTTGATATGCTAATAGACTTGGTGAATATCTTTCAGCACTATCCGGGATCCTGTTTCCTGGTGACGAAGAAGCCGCCTTCTCTAACTTCAGGCTCTGGGAGTCCACTGGCAGCGTGTTGTCTTACGCTTCAGCCCCTTACCTCTGTGTTAGGACGAGGTAAGAATATTCTTACAAAAAAATAAAGTAGTGCTTGACTTGATTTGATGTATACTTAAACAATAGTAACTGTCACACAGCCATGCTAAATTGGACGTTAACGCTTTGATATAAAGTAAGTAATCAGCGAGTGATATTCTGTGGGACGTATATTTTTAGGTTAGGATGTAAGCATTAAAATCACCGCTTAAGTTTAGAATACATTTCACTGCAGTTCCACACTTTAATACTTAAATATCTGTAATAAATAAAATCTACCAAAAAATATCCTAGTTCTGTCCATTATAGCCATTGTTATTATTTTTTCCAGGCTGTTCGTCTTGCTAGGTCTACTTATACTGGGATTCTCTGGCTACACGATAATAGAAGTCATGGAATACAAAGTAAAGAAGACTCATCACCGCGAAAGGAACTTCGAACTTGTTACTGAAAAGAACGAACGAGAGTAGAGATTTGTATCAAAAGTATGAGCAAATATTTATTTTAACGAAATATACGTAATGCTGCAGGCGTTTGGAAATGTTAAAAAGGTTCGCTTTATTTAGGATGTATTCACAGCTACCAAATAAATTTTGCTGTACTTGTTTGGTCAGGCGCTAAAGTTTGTTGTAAGAAACCAATTTATTAAAGCGGGCGCACACTTTTGACTAAACTATTGCACAAGTGTGTGTTGTCGATTGTTTTGCAGCCAATTTAACAGTTTAGTTGCACAGCTAAAAATCGGGTAGCGTGCACTTCCATATAAGCTCATAGAAATCAACACGTGACTAAATAGTTATGCGATAGTTTTGTCAAAGATGTGCGCGCTTTAAGATTATTTATCGTATAAGATATTTAAATATTGTGACTTTTTAGCTATAGCGTATGTATATTTAAGTTTTCTAAAGCCCGATCATAGTAGACAAAACTTAATTTTACATTTTGATTATTATTGTATTACATACCGTTATTTAAAAATATTAAGTTTGTATTTGTTTGAGCAAAAGAAATGTTTGATGTGATAGTTTAATCTTTTTATATTTCTACTAGCTGTTCCCGTGCGGCTTCATCCGCATGAAATTATGAAAATTTTATTTGATTGTTTACATTTCTCAATAGCAAATGTCAAAATGTCATGACCTTAGAAATCTTTCATTCTTGATGTTGGCAGCAACTTGTGGTCTCTTTCCCGCATTAGGGTTTTTATCCAAAATATTTACCCCCTAAGTTAATGGCGTGATATATATAGCCTAAAGCATGACGTAAGTGTATGGCTTTTTATTAAAAAAAAGAACTATTCAAAAATATGCTGTAATTACTGAGATCTTAGGCAACAAAAAAGTGTGTGTTTACGCTTTATTATAATAGTATAGATGACTACCTGAAATTAGTTCAAAGAGTGTGTGTATTAAGAATTTACTCATAGCTTGTAGGAATAATATATATTATGAATTATGTTGTTTGCAAACTCTGTGTACATATGCATATGTAACTATAGATAGCAAATGTGATTCATGTAATTTTATATGAAAATAGCAGAAAGTAAATAAAATTAATAACCTAAAACAGTTAATAAAATTTTAACTAATATTACAAATGTGATAGTTTAGATGGATGGATGTTTCTTAGAGGTATCTTCGAAGTGTCTGAACGAATTTCGATGAAATTTGGCACAGATAACATAGCTTACTTACTTTTGTATTTGTTTTTTTTCGAAGTGGCGGGAAAAAGCTAGTGTTCTAACCAACGTATACGTAAATTAATTTGTCTATTTAAATTATAGTAACTTATATGCATAATTTTTAAGGTTTCAATCAAACAAAATAAATAATTGAAATAAACGGTTGTTTTTATTCTCTTCACATAAATACTTAAAAATTTGGACTGAACTTAATCCTCTTATAGCTAAAAAGCTAACAAATCTAAGTACTACACAATGCTATGAAGAAAGGTAAACAGAATTGACTAAAACTTCGTAGAAAGCCGATAAAGTTATTAATAAAATAACTAACGACACGAAGGGGACAAGCTTGCAGTTATTATCAGATTTAATTTTAAAAAATATTTTAGTACCATAACAATTAACCGTTAAATGCATATTGTTGCCAAAAGTCTACAAACAAAATTATAGTTTTTATTGAAACCAAGATTTTTAAATTATTTTTCCCTTAATCTATGTCTCAAAACCTATACTGAAATATTGATTTTATAATTAAATAAAAAATCATGCATTTAAGGGTTAAAATACATGTAAAAAACACCATTCAGTAATATAAGTTCATGTTTATACAAACATTTTATATGTATATATGTAATTTTATAAAAAAAAAGAACCACGTGATTTAGATAAGCCATAGAGTAAGTGCAACCGTAAAGTAAGACATGCAAATAAACAAGTATGCAATATATTAACAAGAAAAATTTTTTACTCTGTTGTTTACTGCATGCCTTACTATACCGAAGTGATACAGTTTACTGAAATGCTTCTTTTAAATTTATTTAGAAATATTAAATGAACATGTAAACTACAAGCTTGTCCCGAACACTTGCTTTTTAAATTGAAATTATTATTTACATCAAACATTTAAACATATAGACAAAAGAGATTTCATTATTTTATTAATTCAATATTTGATTCATATTCTTCAGAGGATTAAAAACTTTTACTTAAATACAAAAAAGGTCTTTCATTTACTTCTCACTTTTAAAAATAGAATACTAAAATTATGTTTTTTTTTAAACTTCTGATTCTTGTGATACTTACTATAAGATAAATTTTGAGGTTATTTTTTTTAGATAAATCTGTCTATATGTTTAAATGTTTGATTACATTACACAACACAAATTATATATTAATAGGTACAAATTTACAATAAGTCACTGGTCCGTATAACTAAGTTAATTAACAAAATGTGATACACGCTTACTATTGAATCACCTTTCAACAATCTTTCAAATATAATATTGATATCTATACTATTGTATCATGACGACAAATTTAAAGCATATATCCGTAATACTTTTTGAAAATATTCATCGAACATTCTTATTACAAAGGAAGACATAAAAGGCACTTTTAAAATTTAAAAATATTACCCAAATAGCACCATGTGATTTTATTGTCTTTTTTATATATCTCTTATCTATTTTATATGTCAGATTATTTAATTTTAAAACGAAAATATGTCATTAATGATCTATAATTATTATTAAATCTGCTTTTATAAATTGTCTAGTTAATACACTAGTTTGGCAAATACGGAGATTACCACAGGTAAAAACTTCCTTCTTCACATCAAATATTGACGTTTTTACAACAATATTCTGATAGTAAGGTTATTAGAAGTTATTATGCATTGAAGTCAGTTTTTACAATTAAAAACTAAATACATCGCTACTCAAGTTATTCGGTACATTATATACTGAGCTTTCTTCAGGTGTGATATAAATAAATGCTATTTATGTATGCGACAAAATTATACAAACAATCTAACAATATTATTTATATTATATACAGATTGTATCTTTGTGACCCTGTATACTTGTAGGTAGCCTCAAAAATATTATTTTTTATACAATAAGGCTTTTATGTACAATTATTCTACATAGTAATAGTTAATTATATCTACCAGGGTCATTTAGCACCGAAGAATATGTTATTACAAAATGAAAAAAATACGAAATGTTCGTATGTTTATAAGCTCTTTGCATGACGTTAGCCACATCTTTTTTAAAAAAATTATCGATTATTTTTTAACACACGTTTGAGATGAAAACATACAAGATATTCCAAAATGCTATGTAATTATTTGGACGGCAACACGTAACAAATGTAGGTATTTACAATACTAAAATATCAAGTTATTACTAAGTTTAAGTTGTATCTAAATGCAAAATCTACTTACAAAACTGGAAGACTATCAAATCTGGATTCGATGACTAAATATATAGTTTCAATAAGGCGTTATAAAAACCTTGCCATATTTCCTAGTCATATAACTTCACTGGATTAAAACATTAAAATAGTAACTTTTATTACCAAAAAGGTAGATTTTGGTAGGATATTATTCTGCCGTAATATAATATTACAGAAATTACGAGTTGATTAAAAATTAAAAACATTATTTTAAAATATAAAACAGTATCTACATAGTTTCTGTATTAAAAAATTACCGCGTATTACCAGATGTTAATTCATAACCTCTACACAGTCTGTATTAAAAACTAAGCTAATGTGATGTGTCAGTGATTTTAAAAATAAAAGGGCTGTGAGAAACAGTCGTGTTGCAATTAAATACTGTAACAACTTCGTAAATGCATCGCCTACATTCCTCATTTTGCGCGGGCTTGTAAGCGGTTTGAAACTGTTACGAAATCTAGCTTATAGTTTCTAGCTGGGGCTCGTTGAATTACTCCTCGGTTCAGGCTTTAGTGCGGCTCCATTGAGCCTCGGCGTGGTGTTTGGTGTCGTGGCAGGTGTGACCGTGGCGGTGGTGCTGGCAGACGCTGGCTGGCAACTGGCACACGCCTCCAGTCTCCGCGCCACCACTGCTCGTAACTTCAGCGCCGGTCCTAACTTCATCTGAAGCATGCCCGTTAAATGCTCCTCGGTTAAGAGAGGCAGGCCTGCACCGTCGATTCTTTGCTCACGGAAATTCTGTAAAATAAACATTTACTGTCAATTCCAATACCAAAAAAATTAAGTTGGTTTTAATATATTTTATGTCTAGTCTGATTAATAAAGTTCGATAATCTGCAGCTATTATTTTTATAGCTCTATTATGTGCTTTGTAATTGTCCGGCGGGAAATCTGTTGTTAATTACTTCAGCTAATTTAAAAGTATCTTAATCGTGGACGCTTTGATTGGATTTGTATTAGCCCTGTGTGAGAATCTGTAGGAAGTTTATTAGCGGCCGGGTTCGCGTCCGATCGTCCTTCGCACTGCACCTGCCGTGGTCATTCCAAACACTATACGCAACTAATCTTGATACTTGTTATTTTTGATATACTGTACTATTAGTAAAATAAACGTTTTGAACTATTTAAATATACAGCTACATGTCTGCGGTGACATTTTATTATTGACCATTTAAAGCTTCCTTCATACTGAAACGATGTACGCAAAAACTCGTTAAATTGTACAGGTGTGCCCAAAAAATAAAATAGAAAACATTTCGGGACATTGAATAAAAAAAAAATCAATTTAGATGAACGGAAATTAGAAATAAAACCGACAAGAAAAGTGCAAGCATCAAGATTGGCGTGTCGCGATGACGCAGGTCGCGGCCGCAGCGTCCAGCGACCTGTCATCTCCGCGGGAACGCTGACAAAAAGCGAGCGCCTACGTGACGTCCTGCCGCCCGCCCCGCGCCCCCCGCGCTCCCCGCACCGACCGCCCCCGCGCGCTCTTCACGCTCGACCACTTTTTACCGCGCGACATTTGCCCGGAGTTCGATCCGTGTCATCCGACGTATTCCTTTTTTAAATTGCGCCGGCCGCTCGATTATTTTATTCTTTTTAATTTTATAATAGCATCGAAGAAATAACCGGGCGGCCGTCGAGCGGTAAAAAGCGGTAGCGGATAAAAAAGTCTATGAATAATTAAAGCGAGATAGCCGGTGGCTAGCGCATGGGAACGGAATTATTTAGCGGCGACAGGTCGCCGCGCCCGCGTCTCTCTCCGAAGGACGGGTCAATTTGCAGCAGTCGTTTTGTTCCATCATCTCGATACTCGTTACCACTTTGATGCTCAACAAAACGGCCAAATTTATTTTTATGCAAAATCGATTAGAGACTGGACAGCGAGCGGGCTCCTCGCATAGCTTCGAGGTAAATCCGATTTGAATAAAGTGGAACGGAGCCTGACCCTCGTAACCTTCCGAGGCGGTGTGGTTCGAGGGCATGTTTATGTTTAATGGGGGTTACCGAGATGTGGAATCGTTTCGGGACCCTCTAATGCCCGTGCCCTGGAGTCAGAACCGACCTGAGCATCGTCCAAATCAAACGGAATGATATTGGAGAAAATTGTTTAATTGGGGGAGTAAATTATATGTGTCTGAGCCTCAAGGAATTTGTCCATTTTTTTGTTACTACATCCAAAAAGAAAACCGCAAGTGTAATTGTTAGAAATTGTTTGTCGGTCCATGAAATTAGGTTGACTATTGTAAGAAAGACCAGAAACAATAATAAGTCTATTTGTTTAATATTACTGTAAAGCACATTTCGTTTATTTCGTGGAAATATCTATTCATTCATACAACATTAACAAGTAAAAACTATTTAATACATTTTATATGTTTGAAAAACATTGCCCAAATTGTCACATCCAGTCCCCGTTTCAATATACAGCGATGTAGTACTGTTAAGGTTACGACCATCTTTAATGCAAGTAATGTTTGCCACAAAAGCCATTGGAATATAAAGTAAATTCCTTACATACGCAGTGGCGGGCAAGCTGGTAACCCGGCGCCGGGCGCTGGGACCCGGAGCGATGGCTTTAAATACGTCGGGCATATTGCGTTTTACTTAGGCCGTGCGGTTAACAGGTTACAGATACTGCGTATCGCCCGCGGCCATGAACCGATGTTTAAATTGCGTCAGTGTTGCCACAGCAGCATCCCGGGAACAGGTTGTAGGGGAGACAGGGGAGAGGAGTAAAAAAGGTTAAAGTATGTTCCTTTGGGTTGAAGGGGGGATGGGGATGCGGGGGCGGCGCGGGCTAATGACAGGGGCGGCGGCGCCCGCGGCGGCTACCGCGCAAATTGATGCCTGCGCCCTCTGCGGAACCTTTGCTCCCGGCTAGTGATGCGCCCTATCGATAAATTACGACAGGGAGCGCGGCCGAGTTATGGTGCCCGGTTTATCGATGTGTTACGATTAGTGAACGAACACTATCGATAATTTTGTATACGTGTTACAATTAGTCAAAACAAAAATTAGCAGATGCATCAAACTTATCTTTGATAATTCGGATATAACAGTTAATTATAAAGTAAAATTTAACCATTGCTTATTGTTTAGTTTCTACAATGTTTTTTTTATTTCTTAACTACAATAGAAAGGCATTTAATTTTTTTATAAAATAAAAAGAAATCACTTGAGTAGTGTAAAATAATAGTTCTCGATGTCGATGTAGAAAGTAACATTACTATCGTCGGGCAGCATTACATTATAAAGATTGGTATTAAGCTTAAAGCAGGGCCGCGGCTTATATTTAGAGCTGACGGTTCGGCTGCACTCATCCCGTAATTATATCTCAGCCGCTCGCCATTCCACCACTGCTCTGCTTCGAATATACGAACTAAGTTCCCTTGTATGATTGTAATATTCTACAATTATAGCTAAATAAACTTAGGTAATATATTTATATTAACGATTCTAGATGGATTGCGTGAATGGTGACATGATCAAGAAGGGAGTGATGACTGAGATGGCGGATGATAGAGTTATTTGGAGGACGAAAACCCGGTGCGCCGACCCTACAGGAGTAGGATAAGGCAGGGGAGATGATTCTAGAATGGACGGCAATTACAGAAAACACAAGAAGATCTTAAAACCTTTTACAGTGGAAGCTTGATATGACACCAGCTGCTATATAGAGTAATTTAATTACTTGAACGGTCCCTTCTCTTACTAAATCTGCACTCAGGGACTACTTAACGACTATGCGAGCAAAAGTATGAAAAATTTACGCTAAAGGATTTATTGAACAATGACTACTTCTTTTTAGAACGCAATGATAATAAAACTATATTAAATATTTAAATAAGATGTAAGAGAAACCGCATACTAGCATTAGTCCAAAGTAATGTAAGGTGTATATGAATTGGTTTCTTTTTATAATCAATTTTAAGTACATTTCTATTTACGGGACAATTGGTTTTTAATTTTATATTACTGCTTACTCACTCAGTTGATATTATACTACTTATATTAATTACTTGCTCCAAATTTTTTCTATTGTGTTCGTTTGTGAAGAAAATTACTTCTGTTATGATGTCAAACTTTAACTTAGGGACTGTAGTGTAATTAGTTGTTTACAAAGTATAAAATAAATATTGAAAAAAATCTTTAACAAAAACATAAAAGTCGTCTACTTAATTCACACAGAGGGCGTGGTTATCTTTGTTTTAAGAACACTAACAGAGATTAAATCATTAATTTTATTATTAAAACAGAAAGCTTATCATACAGATCGTGGCGCGCAAAAAGCTTAGAAGCAATAATTGGACCCAGCCTAAGCCGACCTTTGGGAGTGGCGTGCGCTCGCCATGACAGACCGAGATAGACTAACGACTTTCCAATGGAAAAGAGTAGGACAAAGAGTTGCGCACGCGCAAGTAGGCGGGACGACTTCGACCGAACGCATCCGAATTAATACGAATCGAAAACGCCCAGTTACCGATCCTCGAGCATTGTAATCGACTAGTCGAGATGATCTCCAAGTCTTCAACGGCGAAAATTATTGTTTTGAATTCATAGAGGTCTATGTATACTGGTCGATTGTTAACAATGCGAGCTATGTGTGAGACGCGGCTTCATTACATAGGTATGAAGAAAACTTGTGGTTATTGGCGAAATGTATGGCGTACCGAGAAGGTCGCTATTACGATAACTTTTATAGTGGTAATTAGTTAACTATAAGTTGAGTTAACCGAGTGATTTGTGTTACGGCAGTTTCTAACTACTTAGATAGCGTTTAAGTGTGCAAATAAAGTTAGCGATGCAACTCATGTTGAAAGTTTTAATTGCTATCAGAGATACGTTTGTATATTAACGATGCTTGATATCTACGAGTAAATAGCACAATGGTCGTACCATTCCATCATAACTGCCGTTTTATGTTATAACTAAGAATCAATTTCAGATCAGATATAATAGTATTGTGACTGTTTGTTATTATTAGATAACTTTTATGGTCAAAGGCGGTAAAATAGTAAATCGAAATCTCTTATACTAGCCCATCAACAGTCATATCAAGAATTGCTATTATTGAGTGGTAATTTATAGAAAAAGTAAAAAGGAAATAAAACGTAAACGGAATTGTTTCTAATTCTTGTGTTTGTTGTAAGTTTTATCATTATTTTAACAAACTAGCTTTCACCCGCGACTCCGTCCGGAATTAATCAAAAACATATACAAGTAGCCTATGTGTTCTTCCAGACTATCCTCTACATCTATGCCATATTTCATCGAGACCCGTTTAACCGTTTTGGCTACAAACTCTAACAAACATCCATCCATCCATCCATCCATCCATCCATCCATCCATTCATCCATCAATATAAATCGCGTTTAATTTTGTATCAAAAAGCAGGAAGCCTTTATCCCCGATTGAAGGGTCAAGTTAGACTGGTTTACTTCTCCGAGCTTCTAATTGATTTAGCTGTGGTTGTTAGAATTAAACAAGTCCGGGTCGGGGAGGTCATTTAATACCTTGGGGTAATTGCTACCTGCTGGTTCCGAGGTCTGAACGGGTCACTGCCGGGGGATTGGAAGAAATAATTAAATTGGAATTGGAACTTCGAGGAAGAGTAGCATAAAATATAAATTAAATGCAAAGGAATTAATTTATTTATTTTACGATTTGGAATTAAGAATTAAATTGGTCTTTGATATAGAATAAAATATACTATGGATTAAGCAGGAATAGGTAATTTATTTAATAGATAACTGAGTGAGATAACGTAAGAGATACATTATATTCTTTTTCTTTTGTCTCTTCTTCAGAAATGTGTAGATTAGAATAAATCTTTAGATTTATAATATTTAATCATTTAAGATTATAATTCAATAAAATATATTTTTATCGAATCCACAATCTGTTCTATAAATGCACTATTTATCTCATCGTAAAAGCAATCAGGGCCCCGTTAAGTAAACACGAAGCAGCGAGGCCGCGCTGACTTACTGCGCGGTTACCAGCGGTTATGTGGAGCTTTCGTGGTTATAGGGTGACCATACTTCAGTTATGCAAATTTAACATCTGGTTGTAACCAAGTTAAATAACATTTGTGGGATACCTTAGTATTATTATCTATACTAATAATATAAAGATTTGTATTTTTGTATGTACGGAAATATCTCAAAAACTACTGGGCGGATTTAAAAAATCTTTGACCATTAAAGAATTATGTCATCGCTGAGTAACTTAGGCTATATTTTTATACAACTTTAATTTCGCGTGGACGAAGTCGCGAGCAACAGCTAGTGTTATATAAAGTAGTATTGCATTTATTTCATGGTTTCAGAGAAGTCTATGACGAGAAACCTACACTAAGGAATACTCATAGTGATTAAGTACGACAGTAAGAGTAATCAATTATTAGATGGTACTTTTAAAAATTGACATAAATAATTACATAGTTATAAATATCATTTATAATTGTACAATAAAAACGTGACATAAGTCCGATCGTTTTCGGCTCGATACTTAGATGATATCGATATTAGGTATCGAGTAATAGTCGGTATCCGCGCGGTATTCCGGTGAAACAATCTCGTTGTATCATCGGCTGACTAGATAGTATCGCGGCTCGTGCCACTTGTAACTGAACTTGTAGAGAGGCCAATAAATCGATACTTTCTTATCGATAAATGCTTTTGTATCGACATATTTTAGCTACAGCCTATGTCTTTATTTTCGTAGCCAAGACTGGTAGACAATTTTCAATTTAAGATTAAATTATTACACAAGTATAACGAATTGCACTGATTACTGTTGTTTAGTAACAAATACTTATTTTAGTGCTGACGATAATGACGAGGATTGAGTAATAAATAGACATGTTTTTGCATTTGTTATGGGTTTGTAGGTTAATTACATGAAATTTAGGATAATGTCTTTAGCACTTAAACAAAATTACAAAACGCTAGATAACTATTTATCGCGTATTTTGTTTTTTACATATCTAAAGTAAGTTTAAATATATCTAACTCGTTATTTTATTGATAACTGTAAAATATCGATATATATAATAATGGTTCATCACTAGCAGTAAACGAGTAGCGGTCGCGTGCCGGCGGCGGCGCGCCCTCTACCGAGCGCCGGAGGAAAGTGCGCCCACATCGCCTCTACTTACTTGTACTCTGACAACTGGAGCTAAACTACTTAAATGTCTTTTAATGTAACTAATACGTTGATTAAGTACAATATTTGTTTGCGTAATGAGATGTTAAGTTGGTATGTTATTGCTTAGCGTCATATAAACGAATATTTTTATGATTAACAGGTTCTTAATATTATTAAACTTAAAATTTACTGGTACAGGAAATTCTTACTTCAATATCTATATCTAAACTAAGTTATAAAGAGGAAAAGTTTTATTTTTTTGTTTTTCACCGTTAAAAAGATACATTATCGCAGAGTAACATAGGCTTTTTTTCTATTTCATATTCTACGTGGACGAAGTCGCGAGGTACAGTTATTATAATAAAAAAAGTTTAAATGAGGAAGTAATTATGTAAATTAAGAAGGATGTACAGAAAGATAAACTGAAAGACATAAACATTGCATGATTCAAAGAATAGTTAATACCATATACTTAACTAAAACAGTTTTGTTACTTACTATTGATACTCTTTGACCCATCGCTGTGATGTAGATCGGGGCTAAAGCGTTACGTTGCTGTAACGTATTCAATAACACAGACTCCGTAATTCTCGCGTGTTTATATCGCAGTCGCTAATGCGATTGTTGGATAGCGCGCAACTAACACTGTTCCTACAAGACCCACGAGATCGTCGGCGTTTACTAAATTTACATGAGACCCTTACAAGCCACGCTAAAGCGATGCCTAGCTTATTTGGTAAGCCGAGTTCTGCGCACTATTGTTTAGCAGTTACGTAGCAGTTTTATAGAAATAATCTATTAATAGTTATTTAGATAAAGGTAAATAGACTACACTGTATATATCCGAGGTTGGAATGTCATTTAGTTGACCTGACTTTTAACCAAAAAAATATTGATCTTAAGTTATCGCGCTTCGAAAGTTTGCAATTTAATTTAATTTTATTTAATATTGTTAAATTTAACTCGATTGTGTTAAAGAAGAGATAAAAAATAGGAGAGGAAGCTTGTAAATTTTGCGACGTGAAGCTTTCTCAAAAACTTTTCTGTGAATTCGAGCTTTTGTAACGGAAGTAATGAATGAACAGTTGTGAATAATTAGAAAACACATCTAACGGCGACGGATCTTCGGCAATAATTCTCCGCGGGGACGAATTCGATAAATATTCATCAGGCTCGTTAAAACATTGAATATTTCACGTCAAATGAATAGGTAATAAGCTCGCGCGTTAACCATTTAACTTCATATTTAATAAAGTATCGGAACGATTTCATGTTTGTATTTGTAATTTGTTATGGGTTTTAAATACAATTTGTTTTAATTTTGTTTGCAGGTAATAGACTTTATGATGAACTTAACAATCTAAGTATGTTGTTACACCTAGTTAACTGTAGAATAGTTTATTAATAACCGCTAAGTAAATATATCAAGCAAAGAAAAAAGAACTATTAGGAAAAGTTCGTTAGGCTTTAGAGTAAGTTGTAAGTATTATTGTCTATTTCCTTATTAACATGTAAATATTTTAAAAAACAAAAAAAAGCAAAAATTCTTTATTGATCTAAAACAGTTTAGTACAGTTAGTGGGACTCTGTCTCCTGAGCTAGTAATAACTGTGTTTCAGGAGGCAGCGTCTTCTTTTAACGGTTTTATTTTTAAAGATTCATGGATAGTTTTTTAATGTAATCTTTATATCGAGTTATTGCAGATCGTTTCCGCTACCTACACTTTTCTATACCTTTAAAAACAAAGCCCTTTATTAATCCTTAATAACTTCCATTTACAATAGGCCTTAAACAGAACAAAGTAAGAAATTATCTCGATCTACACAAATGCTATATTGTTCCGGGCCCTCGCAGATTAGGTGTTTATCGTCGGGGGCCATACAAAGGGCTAAGTGACGTCATAAATTAATGCAGGAGAGATTGCGGCCGAGAGCAGAGCAGCCGTTATTAGCGTGGCAAGGCCGCTTTCATCCCGCAACTAGTTCGGTGGCAGAACTACGAACCCTTATATGGTCGGTACGCGGATACGACGCCGGCGGTGACCATAATTTTCGTCGTCCCCTGGATATAATTAAACCTATTATAAGATATCGGCTCATCTAGTCGCCGGCGAGACGACAAATTTATAAGAAAATTATTCAGTCGACGAATTAATTTCTTGTTTATATTGCAGCTCGTAAACATCGAATGAATAAATTCATGAAGTGCTGTGAAGGTAGATATAAATAGTAACTAATCATCGGAGTATAACTCGTTCGTTCGTTCCTTATAAAATATATTTAACAAATGCATAGCGTCGATTTTATTTCAGTAATAAATATTTTCTTATCACTGGACTACAAAAAAAAAATAACGCATTATATTTGCAGCGGCAGTTAGTGTGTAGTCATTTGTTTTAAACTCGAAACGTTTGTATGCATATATTCAATGTCGACATCGATTTACTATTATTTCCATTAAAATTAAGATATAAATATTTTTATGCTTCATCATTTAGTACTATTATAGCATAAAAAGGTATATCTTACTAATATTATAAATGCGAAAGTTTAGATGGATGTATGGATGATTGTTAGAGTTAAACTGCTAAATAGATCTCGATGAAATTTGGTATGGATGTAAAGGAGAGTCTGGAAGAACACATAGGCTAGTTTTTTTTGTTTAAATTCCACTCAGACAGAGTCATAGATTAAAGCTTGTTCTATTATTCTACTTGAAAATAACCCGAGGTCAGTTTTGTATTATACTACTGTTAAAAATAATTGAAATATGTAGGTAGAGAACCAGAACTCTAGTGGGCTTTGGGATAAGTTGGGATTGCAGTAGGTTACTGGTTTTATGAGTACACGGAATAGTGGTCACCCTAACGTACTATATCTCATCATAGTTCTAAAATGTATCTCAAGCGTTCGTTCGTATGTTGGTAGTTCTGTTTGGACGCCGCTGGTCGCTGGTCACTGCATATGCATGAGCTGCTTTATTCAGATAGATACTCTTGTTCTATCAGCCCTTCATTTTATCCGACATCGCCTTACACAAGCAATTATATAATTAAATGAACATTCTTGCACAAAAAAAAAAACAATAAAACAAAATTTATTAGAATTTATAAAAATAAAAAATCAGTTTTCGGCCAAAAGGAGAAGGCTCAGCTGATGCGGCCTCCAGCTTGATCCTGAAGGACGCGCTGGTTTTTAGCCTCCCCTTAACTTATATTGCATGGTTCAATTTATTCTGTAAGTTATTGTGTATGTTAAATGATGTTAGCTTTATTAAAACATCTAAACAACAATTCATGTATTTCTTTATATTAAAACAACGAACTTATGTAGCATTAGCCTATTGGTTCTTCCAGACTATGCTCTACATCTATGCCAAATTTCATCGAAATACGTTCAGCCGTTTAGGCTACAAATTCCATCTAAACTTTCGCATTTATAACATTAGTATGATTACTATGGAAACGGAAAACAAATGTTTCCACTAATTAACGAATGGCGACAATAAATTTTAAAATTATGACATATCTGTAACAAGGAAAGTAATAAATAAGAAACTGTAAGAAATATTACCGATCACCTTGTTCGGGTTAAGCCGTCGGTAAATCTAGCGGGTACACCCACAGAGCAGATTGTATCGCCACTGGATGCATTGTGGTGTCCCGACGGTAAATGAGGTGTAGCCGCTGCTCACCTCGATTCTAGACCACTGATAATTACAACATTTCCAATTTCATATCGATCTAGAAACGTAGAAATGAAGTAGGGGAAAGTTACAACAATAGGATTTAAAATTCAAGTGGCTATTTTTCTTGACAATTTTGAACTAACAATTGGTTAAAATATTCAAGAATAGCAAGTTACTTCGTTGGTTGTTATTAAATGTACTTATCTAAGGACTCCATTACCACTTTAGTCAATGAAGAAGAAGAAATCCTATGTTTGTATAATGGATGTTTTTACTAAATATGGCCTGTGTCTACCCTTGTAAATTACAGGCGTCACTTTGGTTGTTTTATAAAGCGAATTTTACCTCAAGTTATCTGATCTCATGTTCAGATAATTTGTAACAAGACAAATTGTATCAATCTCACTCTATAAATGTAACTATTGCCTATCGAAGCGAAATTCCTGCACAAAACCGTTACGTTATTGACTTTAAGTCGACTCTAACCACAGCGAGAGACGTCCAGTATAAAAACCCACAAACGACTGTAGTAAATAATGACAGCTATTACTAGGTGGGAGCACAACAATCATGAGCGTTTCCTTTTAGAGCGAGCGGTCGACATCCGGCCGGTAAACGGATCTCCGAGTAGGGCGGCGTCGAGACATCTCGGAGCGAGATCTCTCTTTAATTATATTGTTATATCGATCGGCAAGCGGGAGGTCGTGAGGTTACACCAAATAGATTATCTACAGAGCGCGCCGAGCTGCCGCTCTCTGAATAGCCCCTTCATATCTACTGCAGCATATCCAGATATCGAATACTTTTTTCTTTCCTAACCGCCCGCGGCTCGTCGTTACGTCTCCAATCGCACAAGTCACTTTGATTGCTTTTTGTAATTTGTTGCGTTCGATTTATTTGAATTAGCTCGTCTTTTTTTCGTTTGATTTGTATTGTTACAGTTTTTGGAGCGATCGTAGATTATTTCATGGGTTATTTAATTTTTAATACAATTTTAATTTTGTAAGTTTGTTTTGTTCGTGGAGAGTTGAGAGTGGAGAAAAATAATTCGATTTGTTATTTGAAATTTCTTTTTCCATACTATCATTTATAAGCGGTTTAGAATTTTGACAAAACTTGAATGTTATAATAAAATAGGTAAAAAATAGCTTTTTTTTTACTTTTTCGTTAAATTTAAAGCATGCTAATGTAAATTTATTTCCAAATGCAATATTCATTTGTTATCTATATTATTCCCATATAGTGTTAACGTGTCTTTATATGGTTTTTAATAAAATTTAAAGGAAACAATAAATATCCTTATTTAAATAACAGATAGCTGTGTTGCGACTGTATAATATAACATTTCTCTTCCTGTGCATTTCATATGAGGTTTCAATAGTTCATGACAAGAAACATTTATCTGTTATTTTAAGGAAATATAAATACGCACAAGAAAAATCTGCAAGTAAATATGATATAATTTTAATCGAAATTAAATACCTACGTTTTATATAAGTAAAAAATCTTAATTATTGCAATTCCATACTTAAACGACTAACCATAATATGGCGAGAATAAGTCTGTGTTAATGCGACAAGTTATACGAAAATTGTTTCTTCTTTAAAGCTTTCCTGGAGTACAATGCAATTAAAAAACAAAAATTAGTAGCCTATGTGTCCTTCCAGACTATCCTCCGCATCTGTGCAAAATTTCATCGAGATCCGTTAAGCTTTTTAAACCATAAACTCTACCAAACATCCATACATTCATGTAAATTTTCACAATTACAATATTAATAAGATAGATTACTTATGGTAGGAAATTTAACATTAGTATAATGAGTGTTACAGCGATATTCGGCAATGCAAGAATTAATAACTCTGTTTCGGCAACACAAAATAGCTACATCACGACAATGTGGGTGACGATTTTGTAAGAGATTTGTTTCGCTCGAGGACTCTACAATTATGTGATTGTTTTATGCAGCCGTCGTGATGCTGTTATGTAGAAATGATCTACATCTAATATCTGCAGGTTGAGACATAGGTGCTTAAAGAAAAGCCAGTGTGTAATCTACAAAAGATAAAAAACATACGTAACGTATGTAACGTTGAAAAAAACCATAAAACAAGCTTTTAATTTATTTTCATTGAGATAATTCGAACTTATCATATTGTTTCTTATCTAGTTGTTATATTTAGATATATATTATGATATAAGTATTAATTTCAATACATATCAGCCCCAGGACATAAGTTTCAAGACCTTGGGCTTATCTCTCCGTTTGACATTTGCTTGACCTTTCGGACACATCGTCTTAGAAAACTCCTACGACATGTCTTTATTTGGTAATGGTATTCAATAAAATGATTATATTGATATGAATTCACATTTAAGTTGTTTATTAACATTTTCGATGGCAGTGTGGTGAATTCGTACGGGAAAAATTGTCTCCGATTAAACTAAGCACTGTCGAGTAAAAGACTTCAACGCGAGTACAGAAAAATGTCGGTAATATCGATTCGATATTTATTATAATAATTTTGCACATATATGTATCGTTGATTTGAAATATTAACACCTTTTGAATATCTTTACCTATTGAATGATAGGAAAATGATACTGAAAATAGACAAACTTGTTCAAAAAGATTTGTATGAATGAATTAATATATCAGCTTTGCAAACTTCGGGAATTGTTACTTCTTTTTATTCATGTTTATTTCAAACTTTTCAGTACAGTAACTAATAAAGGGTAGGTGCCGAGCCCCTCCGTGAGGACGAATAGTGAGCTGGTGATGATAATGATGAACTAATAAAGTAATTATAAGTACTTAATTATTTGATCTGCAGGCATCAGGTATAATAAAAAAGTTATCAATTAACTTTTTTCACAATCAGCTTGCAAAATCGATTAAGATGTGCCGTAAAAATGTATGCTTAATGATTTCACGAACTGCTATTTAACAGAGTTATTTTAAACGTAATTCGTTATATTAACCGTCACTACCGTTATTATTCAATGCGTATAGTTGGGTCGACGTGGGTCGCGCCCACGCGCCCTCGCGGCTCGCCACACAAACTAGATCTCGTCTTATTTATATCCAGCTTTATTGTTACTCGGATTTTTTGTGCTCTGAATCGTGTCGTTAGTGTAATCAGTGTATTTATTAGTCGAGATATCATCCTATTTATCGGGGTCAGGAAATGAACTTTTAAATTCGAATTCTGTAGAATTAATGGACTACAAAATAAGAAATACAATTTGTGCGGCTTTGTATAGTTAAGGTCAGTGTTTGTTTTGTTTCTTTTTGCTTTTATAAATTGTATTGTATTAAAAGAACAGGCAAATTAGAAGCAATATTCGAATAGTGTAATAAATAAACAATTGTTCAACTAATGCTGGTGGAAACAATAATCATAATTTAGGAACATCAAATTACCATAATCCCTACCACGAAGTAGACACGACTCCTTTAGAAGTGGTGTGGGCAGAATTTATTGTTCGAAATTTCGTAAGTGTTCAAATAAAAAACTGTATTGGTTTAATACTTTTTTTAAGAAGGTCCCCGTATTTAAAAAAAAATGTTTTATTTCATCTGAATGTGGAGGGGTACATCGGTAGAGGTAGACCTAGAAAGAGATGGATGGATTGCGTGAAACATGATCAAGAAGGGAGTGATGAATGAGATGACGGATGATAGAGTGCTCTGGAGGACGAAAACCCGGTGCGCCGACCCTACGGGAGTAGGATAAGGCAGGGGAGATGATGTTTTATTTCATCTGTAGTAAGTAAAATGATTATTACATTTTTTATCTAATTATTTGCTTGTCTTCTTTTCAATATAATTAATATCGAAGTGATGCTTATAGTATTTTTGCATGGTATTCAATATCTTTTTAAAATAGATAGTGTAATTTAGTGTACCGAGAGTACCAGATAGTAATGACATGTCATCGTATCGATGAAGTGCATTATTCACGAACAACGCTTGTAGCCTCGACGTATTGATAAGCGGTAGCGGGTTACAATTAATTATTTATATCGAAATAATTGTCTATATACGCGAAATGTCTGGATTGTGTGCCACGGATACCAAAATAGCTAACACTTTTTTAGAAGTGTATACTAATAGCCTCACAAATAAATATATATTATATATAAAGTAAAAATTAGGAAGAAACTGAGTATAAGCAAATATTACAAATATTGCTTACAATTAACTTTATACCGCGTTTATTTGTAATTTTTGTATTAAATTAACAGTAATTAAATTTTTTTGGCATTTGTATTACATTAAATTAGTAAGAAAACATGAAATAATAAGATCTGTAAGAGAACTAACAGTGTTACGTCACTGAAAGTCTTCATCGCTGTTTTATCACTTCTGTGTCCGTACCTTTTCGTAATAAAAGTGACATTGCACTGGAATATTAATCTTGTTCGGAAGCGCTGCGTCAATTATATTGCGCGGGGTGGAAAGTTAATCTATTAGCAATATGCTGGTATGCGAAATTGCAACGATATTAATCTACTATTAAGGTTGATGACCAGAAGATTTTTTTTACATGATATAGGATAAGGCAGGGGAGATGATGTTGCTGGCTGGGTCGCGGAAGATTGCGCAAGCGTTCCCGTGACCCAGCCACTGGCGGATAGAAGGAACACCGCTGGGTTTTTAGTGGGTATTCCGGCCATTTTCCATCTTCTTGGCCGGCGAGTCCCACATCCCCCCCCCTGGTAACGGGGGGGATGCGTAAATGCATTTTCCCAGCGAAAAAAAAGGGGGGAGATGATGATAATAAATATTGGTACTATAGTAGTTAGTACAAAAGTAAATTGTTTTATAAGAATTCGAATAAATTGGAACCTTTACCGTGTAGTCTCTTTTAACAGTTATTTTCTAAAAACGTTTCACCTTTAATCCAAACGGTAACTGTTATTTAAGGCGTTATACAATATCAAATAGAACTGTTGCAGCAGTTTTAGAAAAAGCACTATTCTTAGAAATGAAGCCGTGAAACTGTCTCAGTTTTCAAATGATAGTCATTCAGTAACCCGTCCGGCAATCTGAAAATCTTACCTTTGAGAGACAATATTATAGACAATAATATAAATTATTCGTATTACCGCAGAACTGTTATTTTACTTAGTAGGTGGCCAGGAAGTAAACTACATTGATTCTAATAAAAAAAAATGAATACGTAGGAGTTTTCTAAAAGCTTACCTCGACAGAACACCCGTCAATATCTCTTCGTAATTCAGGCGTATCTGCCTTTATTAGTATTCGGTCCAGTAAGTTGTATAATATAAAACGGAGTACAGATTTACCTTTAATGTGGTCTCTCAAATAGCGAGGCGTAACACGTGCGTGCCCACCCACGGAGAGCTAACTGACATCGCCTCAATTCTGTTCAATTTGTCGTACATAAATCGCATTGAACAGTACATTTCTGACATTTGAGACTACAAATTGATTTATATTTAACGAGCTTTCGCCCGCGGCTCTGTCCGCGTGGAATTAAAAAAAAAAAGAGTAGCCTATGTGTTCTTCCACACTATCCTCTACATTTATGCCAAATTTCATTGAGATCCGTTCAGCCGTTTGGGCTGCAAACTCTAACAAACATCCATCCATCGATCCATCTAAACTTTCGCATTTATAATATTAGTAAGAAGTAAGAAGTAAGATAGAATTTACGATACCGACTGTAATAAAAGGAAAAATTACGGCTCTATCGTTTTTTTTATCTTTATAATAATTTTAAGGCAAAACTTAACTGAAACAGTAAAACTATATAGATTTTAAAATAACATATAACTATTTGGATATTATCAAAACGGTTTAGAATAATTTTATTAAATAAAATATGTAAAATTCTGACAATACATTTTAAGTACAAATCGAAATGCGAATTGAATATAACAGCGAGAACAATCCGTGTAGGCGTATAAACTCGCGTAAAATTATAATATCAAACGCGGCAGGGCATTACGTCTGTGACGGGGAGCAATCTTAAATAATTAAAGTACAGGCTCCGCACGCGGCCTCACTTGTCTCTAACAAGGTACGCATTTAAATGAGCCATCGCTTAGACCACTTTTGCAACGAACGATGCGAGCACTACCATGATTTATCGAACGTCAAACTCGTTGCGTTATCACTTTCGTTTCGCATGTTGTTTTCTGTACAGCGATCCTCGTTGAATAAGTTATTACATTTGTTACCGTAGACTGGAACATGGGTTGATTGTTTCGTGACAAATGGAATCAATTTAACACAGTTGTTGCTTGTATTAAAGTATTTAATATGTAAATTAAAGAGAGCGTTATCTTGATATTGTAGACGCTTCGATTGGTGTTTAATTTGACTGTTCAATTCTAGTAGGGGAAGTGAACAATGTATATAGGTATTAATTCAGCAAAGCTGAGACATGTAGCAAAAAAATATTTTGTTCTAATAAAATAATTGAAATATATCTTTTAACTATTCAAACTAGAATTACCACATTCCTCTAAGTGACTCAGCAAACTTGTGATTTCCTCATTTAGCAATAAAGAAAGTATCACTATAAATCGCTTACATAATTACCAGTTGAACTTTGTTAGTCTTGTCATTAAGTTAATCACCCGTTATCGGTGATATTAGTTCGAGTTCCGGTAGTACGGGTTAGAATAATGAGTGTGCCCGAGATATACTCGTTACTCCGCCGACAGATGTCACCGCGGACTCGGACAAATGATAGCGCACCCAAAGACTTGTGTATGAACCTTATCATTTGGTTACTTCACGCTAATATATTTCTTATTACATTTGAATTAATACTATAATCGTATTACAATAAATATAGCTGTAAAGTTCTTGAATATTCATACTTCATGATAGATTGTTTTAGTGTAATCAATATTTTTTAATGACATTTCCTAGATGTTGCTTGAAGTTATCGAGTCTTGTTTATTAATAAAAATATAACGATTTAATAAAATGTTCTACTAATACAAAGAATCAATTAAATTGGTTTTACTCGTATTCTATATCATACTATTAATATTATAAATGCGAAAGTTACGATGGATGGCTGGATGTTTGTTACGTTTGTAGTTTGAACGTATCTCCATGATATTTGGCATAGGTTTAGAGCATAGGCTGGAAGAACACACAGGCTACTTTTTATTCCGGGAATAGTTACGGTTCCCGTGGGATTAATTTATTTAGTTTTTTAATGTTTACTCGATCATTCTGCAACGGTTCAACATATCTTATTGTAATTTGGCACGGATATAAAACAAAGTCTAGAGTACACGTGAGATGAGGTTCATCCGAGAAATGTTCGGTTCCTAAGGAATACGTAGCTTTTTGTTATTTATATAGTTCGTGTGTTTTCTAATACCACGCGGACGAAGTCGCTGGCAACAGCTGGTATTTCATATTATATAAAGTTTTCTCGGAGAGAACTAGGTTATTGTTGTGATTTACAAATGTACCGTCTTAAAACATCCGCTAGTAGTATATATGCACTAATAAAGATACACCGTTTTCATACTGTAAGATAATATACTTCGTCTAGCATTTGTCTAAATCTCGTGAGAAATACGTTTATACTTTCGTCGAACAGAGAACGGTGCAGACAGTTGTAGGTTAAAGTTGTGAAGGATGTAATGCAAAAAATTAACAATGACGCTTCTTTAATTCGCAGAAACGACAGAATTAAATATGAAACTAAATTTTGCAGCAGAATGAAAAGGCGTGGGAAAAAGTTACACTTTTTTAATATCAGTAGAGTGGAGTGTTTTTTTTTTTTTAATTTCTAATCAATTCACAAACGTTTAGGGAATAGGTTATATAAGATTTGGAGTTATTTGAAAATTTAAATAAATCAATTTCATACAAAATAACTCGTTTTTTTTTCAGAGCATACTATACTGCAGAGAGTTTCGGCGAAATTAAACTAAGCTTTAAAAAGAGACATACAGGATTTAAATACATTAGTAATTGAAAAAATGCTCGCGTTACTAGAAAATAGTGGAACAGAAAGTCTTTGAAACGGCCGAGTTAAACTGTACACCACATCTTTAAACTGTAACTCGAGGAAACGCTTTACGAAGAGTGCGGTCATTACTAGACGAACCTCGCAACTAATAATTTACAGCTCGTAACGGCCAAATTACACTCTATTGTGTGGTAATAAGAGCTAATGCTATCGCATTACGGGTAGCAGTACATTTGACGGACCGCGGGCGACGTCAAGTTGACATTCCTAGCGATTGAAAGGTCGCAAACTGGTTCAATGATTGCTGCGGTCATTACCTAGATGGCGCTGGCCGGCAGTGGTCGCAGATTGCCGACCATCTGCCTCCATCTGCCAGCAGATTGCCAACCATTATCCAGCACGCGTCTCGAGGTTTCCGTTCGAAGCCGCACCAGTAATTCCGAGGCGACTGATTGGTTGGGGAGTAGCGTGAAATACCGCAATCTTGAGTACCCTACGTATGTTATAGTGATATTTCATTCGCTTGTCGTAATTCTTTTATTGTACTTAATGTAACATTTGTTTTACTATTTTTTTAAAAAATCTGGTCAATTTGGACAGCTGTCAGTGCAACGTAAAATGTATAAAATCGAGAAACTGAATGTTACATCTCGCAAGTACTATGAGAAATCGATTCAAAACTTTACGATGGTAAAGATTTATTTCCTCGTTACTGCTTATACTTTTTAGGGTCTCTTTAGTGACTTGTGATCTTTACAAGACAATATGATTGTAATTTGAACATAGTGAACAAGCTTGTTCCAGCTAATAGACATTTTTCAATAGATGAATCAATTTGTGTTGTTTTACGACTCAAATAGATTAACTAATTATAGTTTAAGCAATAGCTTGTACGATATAATTATTTTAGTAAACAGAGAATATTTTACCGAATAAAGATATTAACAAACGAACATCGATTAAGAAAATAATAAAAAATAAAGCATCGAAAATACGCGTACCACAAACGTTATAAAGTCACTAGCTGTTTGCGACTACGCCCGCTCGAAATTTAAAAAAATATAGCCTATGTTACACACAGAAATCATAGCTTTTTAACGGTGAAAGAATTTTTAAAATCTTTCCAGTAGTTTTTGAGTCATTTCGATACATACAAAAATCCAAAAATACAAATCTTTCCGCTTTATAACATTAGTGTAGATGTATCCTAAAGGACTTTTCTACGTGACTGAAGGTCCTATAATAGACAATTGCTTTCTTTATTGAGTCCAACGTATATTAAAATATATTCTCGCCGTACGTGTCTACAGCCCACTAGTGATGTGTACCTTGGATTGACATTTTAGTATTAGTTTGTTGCATAACGGATAACAGGACTAACGAATTACTTGATACCTGATATGTTAATTAACGTGTTTAGTATTGTTAAAGTTCACACTGCAATAAACTGTCGATAAAATTAGACGACAGGCTATCTAGAAGTTTCCTTTACTAATAAACTTTGCTAGGTTTATCTTACTACGAGTAATTTTATAAATGCGAAAGTTTAGATAGAAGGATTGATGTTTGTTAAAGTTTGTAGCCTAAACGGCTGAACGGATATCGATGAAATTTGACACAGATATAGAATAGTTTTAAAGAACACATAGGTTTACATTTTTTTTATTCTACGCGGAAGGAGTCGCGGGCGAAAGCTAAATGTATTAAATATATCAAATATCGCGCATTGAATACTCTATTTACTAAAAATTACTTAAGTTAAAAATTAACGATAATTTATTGATAGTTACAAGATAAAGTTTGAATCTAATTATGAGGTCAAAAAAGCTTAGCTATCCGTTATATGGCACAAACGGTGCACCGACTATCGACCGGCGACCATCTGTAGACGATACAAACGAGCTTCCCGACCTGATACCATCTTGCTGCCGTCCCCTATCTCCACATCTAGACATCTCAATTTAAATACCCTAAGCCCCGACCGATAGACTAAATTAAATGATCCCTTACTACTATAAATTAGATGCAAGAATCGTCCCGTTCGGATACTTGATGTAGAAGTTTGATTTATGAATTTTTATTCTCAATATTTCAAAATTGTTATCAGTTACATTTGTAAAATTACATTCTAGAAGAAAACATAAATTTAAATATTACTTTAAATTTTACAAAGCTTTCGTTTTAAAACTTTATTAAAAAAAATTATGCATGGTTCACAATGTATTTGTTCATTAACTAAAAGGTCGAATGTATTTTAATGTCCATGTAGACGAACGAAGGTGGGATAGAATTACGTTCTTAGAGCGCACCGTGAGTGGCATCCGTCCATAAAATGTAACTACCCTTCACAAATTACGAATGTACGGACGGACGTTCCTAAAGGAACATTGCGAAAGCGTGTACGACATGTCGGACGTCGTTATTGGTGGTCCGTCGGTCTCCTATTAGCCGCTTGCTTATCCATCTCGCATCAGACCCGAACACACACGTTCCGAGCGCCTAGCGCCAAGTTCTACTCTCGATTTATAGTCTATGCTGCGAGTATCCGAACGGATGTCACAGCATAGAATTGTCAGATTGACGTTTTGAATTTGGAATGTGTTAAAATTGTTTTGTACGTTTTTTAAACAACTTTTTTTTTAATTAAGCAAAAATGCGAATGGGAATTAAATATTAAATAATTTAAAATGTATTTAAATATTTTATAAATTTAATATGTTTGCTTAACAAGCAAGGACAAGCAAGGAAAAAACTTTAATCTTATTTTTATACAGTCGGATCAAGTTAATAGTTTACATAACTTTATTTATGGGTGCAGCGTAAAGTTTTGATCGTAAATTATATTTAGTGTCATGTCCGTAATCAAATGGCACAATTTTAATAGACGATAAATAACGATGGTTAGTATTACGGATACGCTATAACATGTATTAACTCGAATAACAAACGTACAGATTAAAAAATGCTAATAGAAACATTAAAGGTGTCGGCAGACTGTTTGATCGAAATTTTGATTATTTATTAATCACACTGTTAACTGAATCATTATAAAAATACACGTTTAAAAAAAACAAAAGATTTTTTTTATATTCTTAACTCTTCTGTGGTTATCAATACTATAGTAATCCTTATAACAGTAACAGCTTAGTGTCACATCGCAACTAATTACGTAAAAGATCAAGACTAACGTAACAGTGTGACAAGTATAACCAGAAGTATTACAGGTAAATAGAGCCATTGTCGTTCAGGTTATTGTATAGCCATATGAACAAATGTTACTCAATACGCAGGTGTTCAAAAATACTCGATCTTATTTGCAACAGATGGCACCTAAGCTTCATTAAGCGGTTATACAGAGAAAGGTACAATCAATTGAAACACATTATCACTAAACAACGATATATTTTAACAGATTGGTATTATTACGTAAATATTTAGTGGACCGTTTACACTGCACCGTGCAGCGAATGGATGTTAAACGATAAGACTCGGAACTAAGATAACATATTGCAGTCTAATACCAGATAGGATTACACAAGAATGGTCTTGTACGAGAAATTACAAAACTAAACGCAATTAAGCCTGAGAATTTGCAATACGCGATCTTTTCTATACAATTTTCTTGTCATTAATAAGTAAACTAAAATATTGAAAATTGGATTGATGTTCATTTGTTTTTATAATTAAAGCTAAAACGTCGTAAATTGTTAAATCTCTATAGAAAAATCGGGCATTTTATAGTCAATTTCACGTAATATAATGTGTACTATTATTTATTTATTATTATTTACTATCTGGTGATTAAATGATAGATCTGTACTTTCATTAAATATTCGTTCAACGTAAATCGTCCAGTGTAAAAGTGACATTACAAGTAACATCTGCTTAGATCTAATTTACTTCAAAACACGCTATAAATCTAACGCATCATTAGATTAAAAAGTGTGCCAAGTCAAAATTAACCATAACTAAATGTAAAATGAGAGAGTTGAAAGTTATTGATGTAGTTTTTTTTCTAATCTCATTTGTGCGTCTTCGTATGTCTTTAATGGATAACGTCAATGTTAAATACGTGTTTAATTGTGCTTACGAATAATATGAAAAACATCTATACATTTGTGTAACACTTCCGAGAGGTCACTTCTTCTACCAAAAGTAAATGCTATTCACGTATGAAATTGCCGAGTGTTTTTTAATGTAGCATACTTATTATTAATTACATTATTTTTATTACTAATTGTATAAAAGTGCGTAACTGGCTGAAATAATTTTCCATATAACATGGGCCTAACGTTGATATCTTACTAATATTATAAATGCGAAAGTTTAGATGGATGGATGGATGTTTGTTAAAGTTTGAAGTCTAAACGGCTGAACAGACCTCAATGAAATTTGGCACAGACATAGAGGATAGCCTGGAAGAACACATAGGCTACTTTTGTTTTTTTAATTCCACGAGGACGGAGTCGCAGGCAAAAGCTAGCCTTTCATATTAACTTAAGATCAAAAATATAAAAGAAGGCTCACTTATAATATAGAGCAAAAATAAACAATTACAAGACACTTGAAAGTTGATATTCGTGTCCATCTAAATCATAGTCAATTGAAATCTTTTGATAGCAATTAATCATTAGTTTTCGTGTCGATTGACTTATTTTGAAACCCAGATCATTTTAAGGCTAATGAATGGTACACGTTTGTTGCGTCAATACACGAATCGAAACCGTTTTCACTTTCCATTGAACGATCGTCGTTCTTCAATAGAATTGCATATGATTCGAATTCGCGTGATACAAAAGCATTATAAGACATAACCTAAGGACGTGAATACACGCCAGTAAAATTGTGTAATAGCATCCCTTAACATGTCAGTAGCTGTCACATCAAATACTAGTTACTTGTAGGTATTCTACTGGCATGTTATATACAGTTTGGACATAACTGTACTCGTAGTTTGCACGTGCTAGTAGCTTGCATGCATGAGCACCGCCATGTGTATTCTCAGCCTAATGGTAATAAACACTCGCTGCCGAATTATCATCGGTACATTTGATAACGCTTATAATGAATGGTATCTCTTTACAGCTCACGACTTTGGTGTTAAGTAGAAAGGACTTAACGTCTTTAAGGTAGCTATTGATAAATGGCTTGCGATGTAAATAAACGCGTTACAAACGACCTCAACACCAGTGCGCCAACCGGAACAATAATTTACACTTCATTTGAAAGAGCCATTTGAAAAAATGAATAACGAGATTGTTATGAAAGATATAAGCTGACCAGTTAATGGTTTCGTTCAAGAGAAATGTTAAGGTTAGCGAGAGACATTTAAATTAATAAATGTTTATAATAGTGAGATAACGTTGACATGTTTGTTGTGTTGACAGTTGTCAATAGTTTTAACTAACTGTTCCCCGCGACTTCATCTGCGTGGTATTACAAAACATATGAACTAGATAAATAACAAAAAGGTACGTATCCCTCGGGAACCTTGTTTTATATTTGTGCAAAATTTCAATAAAGATATGGTGAACCGTTGCAGAATGATCAAGTAAACATTAAAAATCTAAATTAATAAATCCCACAGGAACCGTAACTATAATAAGAATTATAAGAATAAGATTCTTATTCTAATTCTAACAGTGGTATCTTGATAATGAGTAGATATTCTGCATTAAAATTACTTCCTACTTCTTAATGAGTACCTCAATATTTCAAGTGTGTATTTAGGTGTTAAAAGAACCCGCATTTAACAAAGAAATTTACCAATGGACAGTTTGTAAAAGTTTACTGTGAACTCTGAAATTTCAAAGTCGATTTAATTCCTTTCCCATTTCACTAGAAATTCTAATTGTTACGATTTTCTCTAACAATATCAGTCTATTTCGTGACAAAGCCTGATAAAGTAGTACAGAGTCAGATGTAATAAAAAACTAAAAGTGTCGAAGTGAAATCGAGTGTGATCGGAGCGCAACGAATGATGCGGACATATGAGAAGTTCAGACATTTTTGATTTCACGACTTAAATAATATGACCACCAACATTTACAGTAATTACATATCTTTATAAACCAATTTAACTTTACAGTCTATGAATTATAAATTTAATAGTTTTCGACCGAAGTGTACTTGTAATAAGGGGTATCGTTCCGTCGAATTAGTTAATTTTAAATGTTTTATTTGTGTGTTCGTTTAACAATAGTTGAGCTTTTGTTGAGTCGTGTTAGCTCGCGGTGATGGTGGGTGTATTGTTTGTTTCCGAGGTGATATTACAAATGGAGCTGTGTTTTGATGGCTGCTTGATCTCTGATTACAGGGCCACTTCCTAGACGTGTGTGGCGTTGCACGCGAGACTTACGTATATCAATTATAAATTATATATACATACTAATAAGACTATTTCCGTTGATTTTTCTGTTTGTATTTGAGATGAAATCCATTTTAGAACAACTTCACAAACCAATGGAGTGTGTCAAAACATTTTTAAATGAAAATTAGTCGACAAATTGTGATCGAATCAAGTAACATCAGGAGAAAGGCATATTTTTATTACACATGCTTCCAACAATAACTGTCAACAAAGATGATATTATACGCGTTTATATGTCAGAGTTTAATCGTGACTCGCAATTGGCTTCGAACGTGTGCTAATTGCAGCGACATATCTGTTGATATATGTCATCCTAAATACAAACAGGGTTGGGAATAAATACATTTAAAAGTGAAGTGTCAATTATGCCTCCTTTATATATCTTCTTATTCTCTTTACTTGAGAAGTAACGTCTTTTGCTTTTACCACAAGACTATTTATGTGAGATAGAACTTAACATACGTCATCATCATTCACTTGGCCTTATCCCTTACGGAGGGTCGGCACAGTATGTGTTGCTTTCCCATACATCTCTATCAGCCGTCATATCTGAATCCACTCCTTCCTTAAGCCTCTTTCACACAATCCATCCATACTTTCTTCGGTCTTCCTCTTCCTTTGAAGGTAGAATTTAACGTACGTGTTTACGGCAAATATTAATACAACGCAAGCTTTAGATCATTTTTAGATATTTTTACTACATGACTCATAAGAGCAGATGGACATAATTTATAACATCAATAAAGAATGGTCGGCTTAATTAATACAATAAATTTAATTAAGATCAACTTAATGGTTTTATAATACTTAAATAACATAAAAGTATTATACAACAAAATATAAATGTTTACTCTAGCGGTAACGGAACAGATCAAAGATTTTAATTATAACAACTTTGATTAATTTGATGTTTTAAGAAATTCATTTATTTGTTAGCATATGTTATTGACTTGTAGCTTTTAGCATGTAAATATTTTTCTAATTCATTTTAATGTTCATATTGACTTTATTTTAGACGAGCTGTCGCCCGCAAACTTTTTTACTGCAAATTTGGGCCACCCGTTGCACCATTTTGACAGCGCGGAATAAAAAAAATAAGTATCCTATACTATGTCTATCCATGTCAGCAACCCTAGAGTGAAAATCCCGTCAAAATCGGCCCCGCCGTTTCGGAGATTACCCGGAAACTAACGCGGCTTGCGAACAGAGAGACATAGATTTTTTAATATTTTCGTTATCAGCAACGCTAATACACCATCTTCGCGAAATCTAGATTTTTTTCTTTTAATGTTACAGACAGACACTCCAATTTTATTATATGTATAGATATACTAGTAGATCAAGGAGGATTGCAATATTTATCGCTCCTGTTGCATATAAACGTGTAATTTGTAGTTTTGCAAGCGGCGAGCACGAACGCACGAACGCTGTACCGTCGCTACAAAGCGCAATTAGGATTATGTGTATCAGGACACGAGATTTGAACTTACCTAAATGGCGTTAAGCAACCGAAGTGTGATTCTAAAGTTAACCCACGCATAGTAAAGGAGAATGCAGTTGTAACTATGCGTTGGCTGACACCAACAGATAGTTCTTTTTTATGCAAAAATTTGAATGGCTTAACGTATCTTGAATTAATTCGGCACAGATATGTGGTACATAGCCTGGAAGAAGACATCGATACGATCTGAGTTTTTTTAATTCCACGTGATTGAAGTTAGGGGATAAAGCAATTTACTGTACAGGATCAAATTGAATCAATTTTAAATTTACTTTGCCACATTGTGTTTTTGATTATTTTCAGGTGTTTTTTAAACTATCACATACCACATTTTTGTGCTATATTCCGGTAATATGTGGTCTGATAAATCTACATAAAAGGATTATTTCAGCAACTTGGGAAACGGCAGTGTGTAAGACTGAAGACTAACTTAGTAACTAAAAACTTTTGTTGTAAATAAATGTTTCGTAGTGAAAACTTAAGTTAATTTTATATTATTGGTGCTGAAATGAAGATTGCACGAAGTGTTGCAAAAGTGAGCGTTTGACGCGCGCACTCGAGCACCGTGACAGATAAAGATGGCGACCCGTTCGGATACGCGTCGCGGATCGGGTCAGATGCGATCACGAATTTTGGTGAAAAATTACCAACGCTCTGTGAATTATGCGGTAAATACGGGTAGATATTCACGTTCTTAAGTTAATATTTACTTTTAAATGTCAAAAGCTTCGCATATTATTTCAGTGCAGTAAGAAATATCGTTTTACAGATAACATGGATTGGTTAAAACACATTAGAAGACCGCTGCAACGATAACTGTAGAAATGATCACTCGATTTTGATAAACTTAAAACGAAATGGCTTCTTTATATTTTGTAAATAATAATAATGTTTTCCTGCAAATTGATTTACAAAGATAGGGCCCAGTATTGCAACAACTCCTTTAATTTTGTAACATACGTTACAATCTAAAGAAAATTGTAATCCGTAGATTTGAATCTTAAATCATTAAATAACCAATGCAGTTTGTGTTGCATAAAATAAAGTTTATCTTTATAACAAGTTCTGAACTATAGGAAGTAAATGATACAAACACCACTCGTCTATCATCGCCTTGATAATTTATAATCTCTGCTTAATTGTAGCTAACATAACTAGTACATTTAATAAGAAAAGTTGACACTTAATTATCAACAAGTTTCTTGTTATTAAACTAATTAGAGTAATATTAAATGCCGGAATTGTCTACGAGCAAGCTTTTAAACTACAATAATTATACTTCAACACGATGCCAGTTATCTATGGATAGAAAACTCGGTAGCTGTAATCATTTAAGCCTGTAGGAGAAATTATATGGCCAGTAGCGATTAATTTGCCGCGATATATTTCGCCATGACACCCTTGTTACAAATAAATCATGAGGTAACGCGATACGCTCGCTACTGTTGCTTGTGACATACGGCCCTATCGATCCGCCCACACATCTAATTTGAATAACAACCGTAAATACAAATATTTATTAAAATGTTGATTCTATCAATGTGATGGTTCACTTTGTTTGTTTAGCGTTTAAATTATACTAGCTTTCGCCCGCGACACCGTCCGCATGGATATAAAAAAAACAAAAGCGAGCACTCTGTGTTCTTCCAGACCATCTTCTACATCTATACCAATTTTTATCGAGATCCGTTCAGCAGTTTAGGCTATAAACTCTAACAAACATTCATCTAAACTTTTGCATTTATAATTATAGTAATTTTAGTAACCTTAGTTATAGGTGGACTATTTTGTTAATAACAATCTTTGTGACACTTATTTAAGCAGAATAAAATACGATTACGTATTTCGTGAAACGCTTTATCCCGTTCAACTATTGCGACTGTTACCGTCACCGATGAAAGGCAGGAAGCGATGCAGCTTAACTCTAAATTCAACAAGGACATAACACAAATATGAAACATAATCAGTTGACCATCCGTACTGTTGCTGAATTTTGAATAGATTCGAATGCCGTTCACCGCATTTGTGCAATGCGATACAAATATTATGGAAATTTTAAATCTTCGTCGAGTTTCCCACGTTGTGTTCGGGGCTCGCTCACGTTGACATAATGTATGCGACTCCATACTCGCCTTGTGCAGCGTCTTGTGCAACTTTATAGGGTACAATTATGGTGGCATTCGCGTCACGCCGTCTCTGCTATAGTGCCTTTGTAAGTTATAGTGATGTAAGGCGCGAAAATTTGTATATCTATTTAAATTAAAATCGCGTTTAAAATTAACATACAGATTTTATGACGTAAACGACATTATTACTAACATTATTGTAACTAATACTAAAGTAATGGTTTCTATATTGCGCATTTGAGGGCGGAAATATTTATGTTTAATTAAAAAATCTACGAACGGTTAAAGTTTTTTTTTTCTTTAATCTAATATTATTTAACTATAATAGAAGTGATTTATATTGTACCTTACATTTTTTTTGTATCAATTAGATAAGTAAGTGCGAGGAAATTAAGAGTTCAAAGTACTATTTAAAAGCAGGTCAGTTTAAATAGACAATTTACATTTGTCCCACGTTAAAAACGCCATATTAGTGATGTAAATGGTTTTTTTGGAGTACGAATTAGTAGTCTGTGCGTTATTGACCTCGGTTACTTATATTTTAGTAACTCTTACGTAAATTATTCTGAACATGTTTATCATAGTGTGAATTTATGACATTTAAAATTACTTTAAAACATACGAGTATATGATTAATAATTAAACACAATAAATGTAGTCTATTTTCAATTATCACTCTTTTAACTGTTTTTGTTTATTATTAAAATAAAAAAAAAACTATAAATAAAATCGACTATTGATATTGTCCCATCACTAGTCCCATTACCCTGCCCTTATCTTTGTATTGGCGAGTGATTATCGCGGCACGTTCGCACTAAACTGCCACCTGTCAATCCTAATTATCTTTATTGTCATTTCATTGTAACAAATATTAATAAATATAATAATCTTTAATAATAATAACAGAATGTGTTAATAAATAATGCATTAATTGTACTAATAAAATAAAATATAAATTGTGTAAAGGGGCCAGCTGAAAACCAGCGCAGTAACGGCCTGCGCCGTCCCTGCATTAGAGCTTGCCACCTTTTGCCACATTTCTCTCTCTTTTGTGTATCGAATTTTTATTTAGTTTTTTTGTGGCAAAAAAAAATCCTATTTATATATTTTTTTTAAATGAGAAAGTTTAGATGGATGGATGGATTTATGTTTAAGTTTGTAGCTTAAACACCTGAATGGAACATGATGATATTTGTCATAAATGTAGAGCAATTTCTAGAAGAATACGTAGACTACTTCCATTTGTCGTTGTTTTAATCCACGCGCAGTCGCGTGCGAAAGTTAGTTATAAATAATAAATTAATTATAATTTCATGCTTACTAGTCGTTTGTAATCCGCCTGTTAGTTGTGGGTAAGCATGACAACTTGACAAAACGAAACCAACAGCGGTTATCCGGACAGGGATGTTCCAGTCTCGCCTACGCCTGTGTGGGACATCTTTAATGCGGAATGCCGAGGGATTGTGTCACATAAGGACATGCCACAAGAACGGCACCACACTGACTAAAATAGTTGTACACACAATCGTAAAATGTCTGATTTCTCATTTTCGATCGAAATATCGATTTGTTTTGACAATAAAGTTGACTGACAGATGTCAAACCGATTATTTCTTAACGATTGTATCTATTTTTGCGTAATTTATTTGTTTTTGTTACTGACATTTGAAATTAATTAAAAATATTCTTACGCGATACAAATTATCGATCATAATGTTATATCAAATGAAATAGAGTCAATAATAAATTACAGTATTTAATTAAAGGTTTAAAATTTATTAGTCTGTTATGAAAGAGTAGTAAATCGATAATAACGAGTAGCGCAGTGGCAATCGATACATCGATAATCGTTATAACTGCGAGTAGAACAATAAATATAACTGGTAATATGCAATTGGATTCCTTGTTTAGTGCCGTTCAATAACCGAGTAATAACGAATATGACGTACAATATCCTGCAGATAGTGCTGTAGATTTGTCGCATATTGTACATGTTAATGTTACATTAGTTAAGCTTGAGAGTAGCCCCAGTAGTAAAAAAGGTAAGGAGTAAAAGGTTAGCATGGCATGGGCATGTTATTAAGAGTGACGAATCGCATGTTACAAGCAGAACGTTTTGAGGGTACACCAGTAGAAGCAGACCTAGAAAGAGATGGATGGATTGCGTGAAAGGTGACATGATCAAAAAGTGAACAGAGTTATGTGGAGGACCAAAACCTGTCGCGTCGATCCTACAGGAGTAGGATAAGAAGGAAGATGATGATGAATTTTACACTAGCCACAGAACAATCAAGTAACCTTTTTAATTATGTTTATCGTACATAAGAGCCAGTGCACATTTTAGCTAAACTATCGCAAAACTGTTTAGTCTCGCTTTGTTTCCTATAAGCTTATATGTGTGCGCACACTCGGGATTTTTAGTTGTGCAACTAAACAGTTGAATTGGCTCCAAAAAAATCGACAATCGCACAACCGTTGAGCGATAGTTTAGTCAAAGGCGTGCGTTCGTTCTTAATATTACAGTGGCCACAGAATATTCAACTAACCTATCTAATTAACATCGAACATAAATATTCTTTCAAATTTTAATTGTTATTTTGTTGGTATAAAATCGTTATTGACTAAATAAACTTGAATCATGTTTTTACTAGCTGTTCTTGTGCGATTTCATCACCATAAAATTATATCATTGTTTACATGTGTCAAATTGTCAATTACAAATGTCAAAATGACATGACATGACAAAACTTGGCAATCTTGCTTCCTTGATGTTGGCAGCAACTTATGGTCTTTTTCCCACATTAGGATTTTTATCCAAAATATTTACCTCCTAAGTTTAATGACGTGAAAATATTTAGCCTAAACGTAATTGTAGGACTTTTTATTAAAATAAGAATGATTCAAAAATATGCTGAAATTAATGACATCTTAGGCAACAAAGAAGTGTGTTTACGCTTTATTATAATAGTATAGACATAAATAGATAAAATAAGGAATCCTAATAACGAACATTTTTATAAAAACATTGCATCTCAAACGTGTAGTTCTATGTACCCAAGCCACTAATTGAACGAACATCATAACATCATTAAATAAAAAGTAAATATCGCTAATAAAACATTAAAGAAAAAACTACATACAACTCTCAAAGCCTTACGAAGCTTCAATCAGTAGCAATTAGCCAGTTGATGCAGACACGCTGTCTGGCTTCAAGTGACGGCCGCCATTGTTCGTGAAGAGTTCAAGTTATAATGGTGATTGGAACTGATGTGTAGAAACAATGATTATACATATAGTCGTGATTGCCTGTGGAGATTGGCGCGTTTCTCCCGTCGACTGACATCTTCATTGTTACTCGCGCGAACGCCCACGTAAAAATTAAGATACTTGGACGCAGTTTTATGATTGGATGCGATCCGGGTTTGATGAATAGACACTGCAGACGGATTTACAAGTGCAACTGTGTGAGTTGTAATTAGGAGCAATGAGTTGTGTGCGTTTTTAATACTAAGGTTTATTGCGTTGTAAGAAGGTATACGTTTGTAGCTTGTTTGCTGCTTGAGTTAACGATAAAACTTATCCGCCATTTATTTGCGGCTTCATTATGCTTAATTTTACAAGCGTTGTAAATAGGTAATAGACTACAGGTTATATAACTTTGTATTACTTTTAGGGCTTGTGATAACAAATTGTAAATTGTCTGATAACAATTCAATATGTGATGGCAATATCGGATTTTGTTACCTTATTTGATAGTGACGTAATTTTTAGGCTATCTGAGCCTCTATCAGCCAGTGGTGGGACAGGGCCTTAGCTTTACATTTTGTGTGGGTAAATAATTGTTTTTTCTAAACAAACTTTTGTAGACAAGCAAAATCGAGGTACCAAAGGTGCAGTTTAAAAAACATTCAAAATAAGCTAGGCTAGGCTTCTTATGCTACTGGATAAGGACACTTTATTAAGACTTTCTCTATAAAGTAAATGTACTCACCGAGGCGTACTCCGCACATATGTCTATAGAGCTGACAAACTCGTGTACGTCGTCCACCGACCAGCCGGTTAACCGCGCGCGTGCCTCCGCACACAAGCAGTCACTACGATCTGGTAAACGACATATAAATAAACACATGGGATATAAGTGTGGCTGACAGATATGATGAATTTGGAAAAAATTTCTTGCTTGTTTTGTTATATTCATATTTTTTTATTACGATACTCATATACTTATGTTAGAATCGTCCATCTCCTATCTACCTCTTTATACTTTGTAGGTTTTGATATTTGAGTTTTGGTTTTAAGCATTCGCCTGTTTTTTTTAATTTACATAGGAATCTACTAGCTTTCACTCGCGACTCCGTGCGCGTGGAATGAAAAAAGAAAAGCAAGTAGCCTATATTCTCTTCAAGACTATGTTCTACATCTACGCAAAATTTCATCGAGATCCGTTCAGCCGTTTAGGCTACAAACTCTAACAAACATTATTCGTCCATTCAAACTTTCGCATTTATAATTTTAGTAAGATTAATAAAAAAGTATTATTTTTGTCATCGATGTAAAAACCCATTATTTAGTTGTATAATTAGAATGCTAGATATAAAATAAAATACCTAATGTTCTTTGGTCGCAAGCAATAACGCTTTTTTGTCGCAAGCTTTTTATATTAGGTTTTTGCTTGTCTGTATTGATTGGAAGCTTTTATGTGTTGTTAAATGAGATTTGTTGTGAGGAACTTTAAGAAGCTGTGCATTTTTTATCTTTTATAGTTAAGAAACGCAAAAAGAATTAGAAACATTAATTTAACGTTTAAGGATAGGAAGTCTGTGTTATAAAATAACCAAATGGATAATATTTTATCTTATTATCAAAGAACATTTTAGTTGTTACAACAATAATGAATGGTTAATGAATTTAATTGCAGTCGTCGGATAATGTGCATGATTGTTATTACTTGTGATTTATAGTCGCGAGAAGTGCGTTCATAGAGCAAAATTTACATAGTTCAAAGTTACGACACGTGACGTCATAAGTTACAACCAATGATTATAGTTGCATTGTATAAATACATTTGTGTGTTAATTAAAACCCTTATATAATATTTAGTTACCTTCGTTAGACACCCTGTCGCGGTCATCACTGTCGCTTCGTGTGCTGGGACTGGCGGAGAGGCGGGCGCGTTTAGCGGCGCTTTCGCTAGCAGCGGACAGGTCCAGTGGGGAGTGCTCTGCGGAGTTACCCACCAGCCGCTTGCGCCGTGACCGCCCGCTGCGACCAACCCGCGATATCGCCAACAGCGTCTGTTGACAACGACTCGCATAGTAACCACCAAATGTTTATTACCTGTAAGTAACACTATCGACATTTCTTATTCGGAATGCAGTAAGTGCGTTACCAATACTAATTAAGTACCAGTTTAAAGTAGTATGAACATCAGGAAATACACTAGACAGCGTGGGAACATGTACCAATCGTATCGATTATAGCGTAGCAAGCTCGGGATACTTTTAAAATCACACGTGTAGGCGCTCTGCGATAGATAGCTGATAAGATACAGGTATTGCATCGTAATGTACGACCGGATTCCAATGCATGATAGAACACAAGTCGAGAATTTGATGTGGCTTACTGTTCGCTTAAATTTAATACAAATTATTAAAATACTACCACTTTATGAGTATGTTAATATAGTGAAAAAAATGTTTATATGATTTTTAATACCATTTGAAAATTTTACGGTGTTCTATAGGAAAGTGTCCCACTTTCAGCACGCGTTCCTATCTCGATTTAAATTGTGAATGGTTACTTATAAACCACTTGGCGCGCCTCTGGTATGTTATTCTAGATATCACAATGTGCGCGGTCTCGAGCCGCGAGCCGCGAGCCACGAGCCGTGAGTCAACCTGTGACATTTAGAAACTCAATTACTCGGTAGCCGGTCAAGTGGCCCGATGCGGTCGGCCTAAGCAAACACCTTATCTGATGCAGACCACTCGCATTCATCATAACGTTACGCCGACACGCTCGCCGGTCGCGGGTCAAATTGCAATCTATCTTTTTTAATTGCCCCAGCGCACTAAAAAAAGAACCAAAAGCTCACTAATTCCGAGTAAATTTCAGACGGAGGCGCGCGCGCGTGAAATGAACACGATCGGGCGCGCGTGCGCACCTCCCCCCGCGCACCCCGTGCCGCCCGCCGCGCCCACCGGGCAGAGGTGCCGCCATTTATCTTACAATTTATTTCCGCATCGCTCCCGTTTCACTTTATAGGTGAAAATAAATTTAAAACGACTATTTATAGACTGAATAAGGGCAAAGGAGAGAAATGTAACAAATCATGTTTATATTGCGCACGGATACGATCGATTTTAGAAAGTAAACATCGAATGCGTTTACGAGTATTATGGAGAGAATAATAGTAGAGCGCTTGTAGTGGTGCTGGTGCCCCGGTAGGTGACGCCTCGGGCACTCGCCAGTGAAAATAAGATAATCATCGCTTTGATACTATCTGATGCGATTTACTTAGAAAGTAGGAATCCAATGATTGTTTACGAAAACTGTAACGTTGACATAAAAAAGTTCAATTTATTTTACGTCATGGAGATAGAATAAAAATCTTTTATCTAGATTGTTAGATCTCACATGCCCGAGAAAATCATCCTGCTTAATCTCAATAATGGACTAACTCCAAAACGAGCACCTGTGATAATTTAGGAAATAAGTTTGTTTGTAGCTTGTGAACAAATCGAGAACCTGTAGCCAACATCTGAACAATCATTTCCTTACAACAAAGGAATTCACAATACAATAAACGTATAATATAAACCCCGTCCGTGGAATGCAATAAAAAACAAATATATGTGTTCTTCCAAACTATCCTCTACATCCATGCCAAATTTCATCGAAATCCGTTCAGCAGTTTAGGCTACAAACTCTAACATATCCACATCCATCACATCCATCTAAACTTTCGCATTTATAATATTAGTAAGATTTCTCGCAAAAAGAATTTCTCATTCATAATTCGAACGCCATTTTAATTTCACATCCCATGAGTGGCGTGTGTTCGGCGCATGCGCGGCGCGTGCCTTCGCCAATTAGTGCAGCTCCAGTTGAGTTCGCGCGAGTCGAAACGGTTCGCTGGCCATCGCCTCCGTATAATCCTGCTGATTGTGCGCACTCACACACGGTAACCGCTTCGCAATTAACACTCTCTCCGTCTTATCTACGCCGGAGGAAGTGTAAAGGTCGGGGGCCTTATCTGATTTAATTGTCTTCATTATGACCGCAAAGGAAGCGTCGCTCGCCGCGCGTTATGATTTTAAAGAGGTCCGAATTAACATAACGCCGGTAGAATGAATTTAACGATGCCCCAAGACATTTTAATCACAGCCGTGAACTATGAAACGCGCATTGTGGTAAAATTAAAGCGGGAAGGTCAGTGAGCACTCGTGTAAAATAATTAATATGAATTTTAAAGACGCTCTTATGAAACAAAAAAGCAGCTGAGCGTAAATTATTTCATAGGGGGCAGACTTTTAGTTGAGGAGAATTATGAAGGCATGAACGGAAATCGTAAAGTATGTTTTAATTTTCTTGTGTATTATTCTGGTTATTTTAACACGAAGGTTAAATTAAATTTTAGTTAATATTTAATATATTTATCGTTTTAGACGAATTGACATCAATATCGCCTATAGTTAATAGAAATATTAAATAGATTGGCTCCTGAAATCATAGCAACTTAGTTTAGGAGCCAAGGTTACCACAAAATCTTTGTAAATTTGTTGCATTATAAACCATTTATTTATTCATTAAATATATGAATGGTTACTTAGTTTAGGTATATCTTAGATATAAATGATTTTACACATTCATTCAAAATGTTGCCAGGATAATGAGGTAACTTTAAAACGCTTCATCGCCGTCGTCACGTATTCCTTTGTCATAAGGAAGAATAAAACTGTTTGTCAATGCTTTGAAGCACGTAATGTCTATGGGTTTCCTCTTCCTAGTATGATAACCTCGTTGCTATAACAACTATGGTTGCTATTGAAAATATCACATTTGCTTGCGATTCTATTTTTTAACATTTACAGTAAATTTCAGGACATTTAAAGTTTACATATAATAAGATTCCAGATTTCGGGAAGATGATGTATGTATTTACGTTACTTATAACGAAAATCGCTTTTAAAAAATGTTTGTCTGTCTATGTGTCCGCAGGCCGTGTTTGTCCCGGGAAATCTCCGAAACCGGGCTGGGCCGATTTCGATCGGTCTTTCACAGAAGGGTAGCTGATATAGACGTGCATGTTATAGGCTATTTTTTTTAATTTCTGCGCTGTCAAAATTGCATGACGTGTGGTGCGAATTTGCGCTAACGAAGTTAGCAGGCGACAGCTCGTTGAATTATAAATTTCTTATCTATCAGCCTTATTATCCTTCATACTAAGGTTACTAGGTGACTTTATTGTTCAAAGTACATAAAGGGGCATGTATTCTAAGTCTCATGTTATCACGTTAACGCAGTTAAACTCACCTTAGTTGAGCTCATATCCAGCATGGGAGGGAATGCAGGCAGTCTCAGTGGCCCTCCTTGCTGTGTGGTTAGCTTGTCAAAGAGGCCGCCGAGAGGGACTTCGCTTGTATCCGACTGTACTGGAGATGGTGGCGCCGCTCGCGCTTCAACGCCGAAGCCATTCATCCGATGAAAATAACTGAGGAAAACATATATATTAGCAACTGCTAATCTTTCTACGAGTCAAAGTTAAAAATGGTTACTATATGAAGACGGAAAAGGATCCAAACCCTCCACCGTGAGGTGAGATTGCAACGGCCGTATACTGAAACGAATGTTAAGCTACGCTTCGTAATTTGGGATTTAAGCGTTTCCATTTAAGAGTTGTTACATATTTAAATGTCGTTTTAGTATTCGTATATGTTAAGTACAAATAAAATAAGCGAGAAATTTTCTCACGCGTTTTAAATAAATACATTTATATTTGGCAAGAAATATAAATGTTAAACGCATCGACTTAAATTATAAGACTTTATTTGTATTGCGAAAGTTTGGTTTTTTTAATGTTCCTAAATGGTCCGGATCCTGATTTCCTGTTCAGGTCTGTTCTCATGAGACAGTTAATGACTACATCCTATTATTGGGTAAATTAAGCAATATTGACATATTAATGGGTCTTAATTAATTCAACCATTTAAATAATAATAATTGTTGATAAAATTGATCAAAGAAAGTAGGTTATCTTATATGTAGGTAATATATATTATACATATGTAGGTAAATGTACGTTAGGGTTTGGAAGAATATTGTCTCAAAACACATTAAAAGGAGAAATTATATAAAAGTATAACTTGCTTAAATATTCTACAAATACCAGATTTAAAAATACATTCTTAATACGGAAACTAACTAAATCATCTTAAAACAAAGAGTAACAAAGATAAAAGATATGTTAATTTCTAAAAAAAAACGTAACAATATTCATAGAACACCTTTTATTTATCTTATCTTACTAATTATAAATGCGAAAGTTTAGATGGATGGATGTTCATTGAACTTTGTAGCCTAACATGCTAAATCTCAATGAAATTTGGCAATGTAAAGGATAGTCTGGAAGAACACATAGTCTACTTTTTTTTTAATTCTAAGCGGACGGAGTCGCGGTATGCAGCTAGTATACTAAATGGCCTATTCTATTACAAGTAATTGTTAAGCTTCAAGGGCGTTATCAGTTATACGCAGATATCTGTATGTAAAGCATAGAATTTGTGTCGAACAATGAATTTAGTGGGCGACCTTTGTACAACATTGCTGTTGTTTCATGAATAATGGCCTGCCTTTATAGATAATTAAACCATGTATAATACAGTGAAATACTGCCTACCGGTGTAGTAGCTTTGTTAATGTCAAGAGGTTAGCTTTTGTATCGATATAAGATACTAAGTATACACTATTAACCTATGTTCAGTTATGTTTAAGATTATAATTCTAGACCCTATGAATAATAAAAAAATAAAATAAATAAAAACCTCTTTATTGTTATCCAAGAATACACACAGAGTTGTACAAAAAATAAAAAACATACATGAAAAAATTGTAATAGATGGCAAAAGCGGGAGGCTCAGCTTAACCGATAGTGGTTGAGATCCAGTGTCGAGCTGGTTTTCAGCCACCTCCCTTCCCAAGATGTAAAAGGGAGCGGACCGTTGTAATTTAAAAATGCAATTTTCAAGACGATTTTAGTGTAGTATTTTTTTAATTGCATAAATTAGTGTCAGATTACTGATAAAGAAGTATTTGTATGTTAGGATTATAATCTACTAACTGTCGCCCGCGATAACGTCCGTGCGGAATTAAAAAAAAATAAAAAGTAAGTAACCTCTACATTAATGCCAAATTTCATCGCGATCCGTTCAGCCGTTTAGGCTACAAACTCTAACAAACATCCATCGTAATTTTTGAATTTATAATATTATCATAATAATTATAAGATTTGAAATGATAAAAATAAGATATTCAATAAATTATAATAAATATTAAAATCTTTTATAGCAGAGTTACAAAAGCTCTAAAGTACATTTAGCCAAAAATGAGTTATGACGCGTAGGATCGGGCGATTTATTTAATAAATATTATTTTCTTACGATAAATCTAATACACATTAAGAGCTGGCGCACACCTTTGACTAAACTATAGCACAACTGTTGTGCGATTGTCGATTGTTTCACAGCCAATTCAACTGTTTATTTGCACAACTACAAATCAAGTAGTACACGCACCTCCATATAAGCTTATAGGAATCAAAGCGCGACTAAACAATTGTGCGATAGTTCCGTCAAAAGTGAGGGCTCTTATTCTTCAGAACTAAAAATATTTGCATATCCTGTATAAAATTTCGAGACTTATGCAAGTTATTGCACAGGTCAGGATAAAATGGACGAACCGTGCGAATTCTTACATCACCTTTAACATCGATGAAGGTGATAAAAATCGATTAAAGTTGTCTTTACGTTTTTTGTTGCAACGTCCGCCAATACAAGTTGACCTTGGCACTAGTTTAAGTTAAGGTAACTTATACTTTAGTGTATTTTCTAACACCGCGAATGTCAGTGGTGGGAATTTTATGACCTATTTAGGTACACAATATATTTTTTTTATTTAGCCTTTTCCGCAACCTGGTCATATAATGAACCTCTTACTATCTGATATAACGCTTGTTACTAGATAAATAAATTAAGTTTTCATAGTTTTCTACTCAACTTACTGTGTCAAATTGCTTAAGCTTTATGATATAAAAAAGCTAATTCATATTTCATTTATTCGTGGACAAAAACTTGCAAAAGCACCTTGCAACGGAGTATACATAAACATTGACAATGTCCAAAAAAGGACCTGTAATCAAAACTGTCAGAGGCCAGCGACCTCGATGTCAGATGAGCAATTCATTAATATAACATCAGTTCACGCGGAGAGCATCGGTTCTCACGAATCATGTAAATCTGTCGACTAAAAGTAAATTATCGTATCGATTAATATGCAAATCGATTCGGGCATCACTAGGCGGTCGGTGAACCGCTCGCATGCTATTGTGAACGGTGACATGCTGCGTGTGAAAAACGCATGTTGACACGACCATCACAAAAACGAAATCTAATAAAGCGACGGACTGACTTTCTGTTTTAACTACTCGCGGCGTTACTTATGTTTAGTAACTTGACAAATTATTATACATCGATAATAACTTTGGAATATTACGATGGAAACTTAAAAATAAACTGTAATTAAACCGTATATACATTCGTTGGTAGATTAAAAATAAATTAATTTGCATTTCAAATTGTTTATTTGTTTTAGTTAGTGTGGAGAAAATACAATATGCTAATTTTTTTTTCTCTTTTTATATGCAGCCAGTAAAGTGGCATAACTGTAATAATAGTGTTGTAACATTAAGGAAACATTTTCGTTTGTTGCAAACACTAGATAGAACATAAGGGCAAATAATAATGCAAATATTCCTTGAACTTGGCCGTCTATTCGCTGCCGTGTACCGCTACAATCGAATGTCGGATATTAGAAATTATTGCGAGCCGTGCTCAACACTATCATACGCTAAATTATCACCGTATCGAATCCAGGTGACATAGTGTTTATTGGAGTTGCTGGAAATAGCATATTTTCATATAATCGCAGCCGGCCTTAGGAAATATTTCAACTCAATGTTCTGTGTAAATCGACATGCAAATTGTGTTATTCAAAAATAAATACAAGATAGATAAAGGTTCCAATTAAGTAACGTTTATGAACTTTTTAGGATATAATAAATATGTAAATTGATAAGAATTTAAATGTTTATTTTAAGTATTCTGTTATATTCAAGCTTTACTAAAGATATTTAAATTTATCGGAATAATGTTATTTGGACCAATATAGTGCGATCCTGCATTTTTTAACTGGTCTTTAGATTTTGCCAGGACATGGATAATAACTAGCTTCAGTATTGTTTAACAAAATGTTCAGTACTAACTCATTGGCGGGATGCGTGTTGTATCGCGCGGCGAGCGAGCGCATGATGTCGGAGTAGTTGCGGGGCGGGTGCGCGGGGTGCGCGGGGTGCGCGGCGTGCGGGGCGGCCTGCGGCGCCGCGTGCGGGCTGCCGCGCTCCGGCGGCGTGCCCGGGTACGACGACGTCGACGGCGTCACGCTACGGGACCTATACAACATAGTCAAGCTGTAATGCTTACGAAATTATATGACACTAGCTTTCGTTCGCGACTCCGTCTGCGTGGATTAAAGAAGTAAGTAGCTTATGAGTTTATCCAGAATATGCTCTACATTTATGTCAAATTTCGTTGACATCCGTTTGGCTGTTTAGGCTACAAACAGTCACAAACCTTCATCCATCTTAACTTTCACATTTATTACATTAGTAAAACTGAAGTTGTTGGCAATCACTTTTTTTTCGCCTAGTGTCACGCTGCACTACTTTACGTGAACTACTTGTATGATCGAAAGTAGTAGTACAAGTAGCTGGGATATTGTATGGGTTAAAAGTACCTTGAAGCAGTAGAATCGTGAGGGCTGAGACGTTCGCTCTTGACGTGTGGCTGCGTGTGGTACGTGCCTTGCACGTGCTGCATATGCATATGCTGCGTGGGCAGTGTGGGTAGCGTGGGCAGCGTGGGGTTGGCGGGCGGCACGTGTGGGTGCGCGGGGTTGGCGGGCGGCGTGGGGGCGGGCGTGTGCGCGTGCGCGGGGGAGGCCGCGTCGCGCGCGCATCTCCGCGTTCCGCCACCGCCGCCGCCGCCTTCACCTGGTAAAAGAAAATAACAATTGCGTTAGAAAACTTCATCCATTAATTAATTAATTAATTAATAACAGAGTTTCTTCCCATTGGAAATCATGTAGTATGGCAAAAACATAAACTACGGTAATCTAGATATTACCCATGTCTTCCTTCAAATGTTTCCATAAATTTTTCAGAGGAACAATTAATTTTACCTAGAAAGGTGTACGCATGGCGTGAATCCGGTCTCAAACGTCTCGTCTTACGCGCAACTGTCGAACGAAGCAAAAAACGAAGCCATTTTTGTAACAAGTACTTTAGTAGCAAAGTTTTTATTGCCTTGGGTTCTGTGTAAGTGGGAAACCGCAGCGTCTCTGTACATAGTGGTCCGTCAACCTGTTATCTGTATATTGGAATAAGCGTGGACCGAACATGTCGATTTTCGTTTATCTTGTACTTTACCTTACTATAATAGTGTGGTCATTCCTTCTATGATCTAGAGAATCTTCAATAAAGTATTTCTATTCTCTGAGAATTTGCAGATTAACTAAATTTGTTTTCATAGTTATACGACTAAGTCACATTTTTACGTAGTTTTGAATCTAATACACTGCGCAATAGAACTTGTCCAAAGTTAAACATTTGTTTACATCGTTCCCAAGCTAATAAAATACAGCCTTGTTGACATACAGTATTCTTTATACGCAATATAAATTAGTAAAAATCATGAGAATTGAATTAATACTGTGATCGATATCTGACTTGTTCATTCGGATGCTTAAGACTAAAGAAATTCTTTAAAGTCGAGAACTCCGAGAGATCTTCGCGGCATCTCGGCATTTACACCGATAGGAATCGCGGCTCGTTTGAGCTCGGGATACACTTTCCACCAATCTTGTGGTGGCATCGCATTGAATTAATGAGCCGAGGTCTGACGGTGTCACGGCGGCCTAACCGATTGTGCGTGAACTTAAGCACTTGCACTTGCGAAATATTCGCGCTGAAACTGAGAATGTATCATTAGTTTTATTAAATAGGCATCGGTGGCTCAAAGGTTTAAGCATTTGCCTTGTAATTCACAGGCCCTGGTTTCAAATCTCGCCAAGTACCAATGTGATTTTCATAATTACATAATTTACCTGACGTTCTTACGGTAAAGGAAAACATCGTGATGCAATCTGCAAATATTGGCGATGAAATTTTAAGACATGTAGAAAATCAACAAGCACTTGACCAACGTAGTTGACTATGACCTAGTCACTCTAACTTAGGTAGAATCCGAGCCACTCAGTGGTGAAGAATAATGAGCTGGTGATGAAGATTATTTAAGTAAGACAAAGAAGAGGAAGAAGAAATTGATGTGATTTTCATTGAATTTTAGCTTCATCTAATTTTGGTGTCAAATACTACTTTGCTATAAGAAACTCGTGTATTTATCATAGTATTTCGATGTATTTTAACTTTACTTGCGCTTATTTGAGAAAAATAGTTTATTTGATAAATTATTGAAAAATACAAAGTCGCGGGCGTTAATTCATAAAATATTTACTTTACTGTGTTTTCATTTATTTGACATTTATAACAAAGGTAACAATGAAAAACTCACCTATATTGTAGTTGACATCGTAATATGACAAAATTATTTTAACATGACACGTGGCTATTCGTTTGTTATGTTCCTGTGGTTGTGGGCGGGTAACACGTTTGTTATATAAGATTGATGCGTCGCTTCTACTACGGTACTGAATTAGTCGATTGTGTGACAATTGTTCGACTAAGATAAGATGTTGGACCACAGACGTTGAATTTGTTACCAAAGTACATCGACTTACTCCAACGCTTCGTGTTATTGGTGATTTTTTATTCGGACAAGAGAAAAAATTACATTGACTTAGACAAGTCGCGACTGCACAATACTGTTGGCTGACATCTATTTCTTAGATCTACCTTACAAACACATTTATTTTAAATTATTTTGTAGGTATCTGAAATTTTAGATTTTTTTTTGTAGGATGTACCTTATGTAATGCAGTGCAATGATCGAGAGATTGTATAAAAAAAAGTTCAATTTTTATTTATCAATTTAATTACATGACAAAATTAATGTTTAGTTTCGAAATAAATTACATCAATAAATCTAAATGTAACCTATGTCAAAATATATATTTTTCGAAAGTGATGAACCGGATATTTGACATAATTAATATGTAAATCAAGACACTTGCTATTATAAATTATCCCTTAAATCAAACAGATCTAAGTTCATTTTAAATTAACTTGACGTATAAAATGTTTGAGAAGAATGATTAATATCAATATTCGGATGTTAAAGTTGAAGGTTTTTATTAATGAATAATTTTTTGTCCGTGAGAAAATGTCGACAGGACGTGACGAAATTGTCGCGTCGATCGTTGAACGACAACTTCCGGTCAAAACCAGTCCGTTAGCTAATCGATGAGGCATAATTAGATATGCGTTCATATGTAACTTTATCATAATGTCTATAGTCTATATATTTAAAAGATACAGTCTAAAAATAGTGATAAGCTTATTTCCGGAAGATGTAATTTGTGGTTACCTTGCGACACGAGACATTGAATAAAATTAATCGATTAATGTATTTTTATATCTAATCTATGATAAGATAAGATAATGATAAATTCGATACATTAAGATTATAACAAGATTAGCTGACTTGAATATTTTCTTAAATACTTCTAACACTAGCGTTTACAAAAAGACCATCTGTTTGCTTTTACTTGAGATCAAAAACAATGGTTTCTAACTTCAACACATTTTTACAAATTATTTATTACTAAGAAAATAATTAACTAAGTAAACTTTGCAGGATAAAGTTGTTGGTAAATCGTTTACCGCACAGTGTTTGACGGACGCATCGGACTTGACACTTATTTGCAGTGTGGTACAAATCACAAGCATTAGCTGTGACAAAACCAGGTTCAACCAATTTTTATGTTTGGATGATAACTTGTAATGAAAGAGAAATTGCTGAACATGACATTGTAATGAGTTTACAATTGGACTGTTTTGAAGTCGGTAGCAACAACTTAAAGCGCCCAGTGTATTTAGATTTTAGAAAATGCTTCAAATAAATTTTTATCAATTAAATTGATTTTTCATCAATGCAATTATATTTTTTATTTTTTATTTTTATTAATTAATACTAAAAGAGTTAGGGAGGGGCAGTATGTTACACCACGGGCCAACAACTATTACGGGGAAAGGACAACGAAATATGTAATACCTAAT